>NC_056733.1:52943856-53116492 GCF_019279795.1 Protopterus annectens
ATTGGCTTAAGACTAACAGCAGCATTCAAGCCCTGGATATTGTCAGCTTCTAATCTCATAATGCAATTATACTCAGTAATTTCTATTTTACTGCTAATATCACCTCCTCTCATACTTCTGTTCAACCTTTGAATAACAATAAACCTAAATGTACGTTTAGGTCCACTGTCCATAACATGTTTAGTAAGTGAATTAGTGCCCCCCCTTCTTAAATCATGTAAATGCTTGGTTATACTTTCTTTAAATTTCCTACTGCATTTACCCACATAGAAACTAGAGCATATAAAACACACAGCTAAACAGACTATACTATCAGAGTTACATGTCACATAGCAATACAATTTACATCTTCTTTGACTATTAGGCTGTAAACAAACATTGGATACTATTACAAAAAATTTACAACAAACACAAAATGCAAAAGTACCTGTCTTTCTATTAGTAATAGATTTTTGTAGGGAGTTCATTTCCTTATAACATAGACATTGTTTTAAGCTGTGACAACTCTGAAATGCAGAACTTGGTTTGGTACCTATAACTTTACTTAATTTAGGTAATGCATTCATACTATCCCAATTATTTGCAATAATAGTCATCATTCCATTAGTTCTGTTATTATAATGAGTGATGTATCTCAGTCTAGTGTCCTTCTTACCTCCAGTTCTGTTATCTATTTCATCACCATTACTCATAAAATAAGGTTTAGCTCCCCCTTGTCTATCATTAATAACCTGTTGTGATAACTCCTCTATTAGGGTATCATTATAATGTCTTTCTCTAAACCCTTCCATCATATCAGTCATCTGTCTGTTACATACTTCTAAGTCAGTATTTAACCTTCTTACCCGTAACAACTTGGTCTTAACAGTACCTTTAAAAATATGGCACGGATACATAGTACATCTATGTAAATATCTATTCACTTGTACTTTTTTCCTAGAAATACTAGTGGATATCTTTGTCTCTTGCTTCAACATCTTAATATCATTAATGTTGATTTCATCTCTAGAATAATTAAGTTAAATTTTTTAAAATCTGTGGTGCTATCAATATAAGTGATAAAATCAACTAAAGTTAGTTCATCTCCTTTCTGCACTAAAAAAATATCATCCACAAAGTGCTTAAAGAATATAATATTCATAGTATACCTTCCCAAGGGGTCAAAATATTCAAAACCTCGCATTGCTTCAGTGCTATATTAGTGTAAGTATTAGCAATAGAAGTTCGAATCGCTACACCTGATACCTGATGGAATAATTGATTCTCAAAGATAAAGACATTGCTGGTGAGGACTACATCCACTAGCTGACAGTTTCAATATCCTAGCAGAAAAGTTGCCATTCAAACATAAAAATTCCCTATCTGCTTGAATGCCACATCAAGAGTAACAAAAATATAATTATTATTCTCATTCCCTGAATACCAGTTATGTAACTTTTGTAAAAATTCACTATCATCATGGATAAAACTCTGAATGTTACATAAAAAGGGGCTCAAAATGTCCTCCAAATACAGTGAGACTGGTTCTGTAACGCAGCCTTTACCTGAGACTATAGATCTTATAAAAAATTAAATTGTGTGATTTCATTTAAGAACTGTAAATCATACAGTTATTCACCTTGTAAATCATATTATTAACAACAGTTTTATCTATTGCCTTAAAAGTTTTTAGCTATTGTAACATCTTTATCAGCCTGTTTAATTTCAGCATTAAAATTATTCTGTAAATGTAATAAATAATCAAATTAATTTTTATTTAAATTATAATTCCTAGGAGCATCCCGTTGTTTATACAGTTTATGTAGTTGCTTTTCACATACATTATAAAAAGTTGTAATAACTGGACTACTTATAGGGCTAAAGGTACTGGGTCTTTTACATACCTGGACCATATTCACACTACCTTTAAACATTAATTTCAGATTTAAATTTCTTGTAAACAACTTTAAATCTGTTATTGCATCCACTGTAGAGTAATTAGTCGATGGTATAAACTGTTTTATTTCCTTCAAATTAAACAATAGTATCAAGTCCATATATAGGTGGTACTTTTGGTATATGATGAAATTTGTCAGGTATAAATTCACACAGACTGCAATCCAGAGCTTATCTGAAACAATCCTGTGTTGGTTTGTGATTTTTGATCTTTACTGTTATAATGAGGAGCAACTGCGAGCAAAAGTGATGTAAAGGAAATCCAGCTTTTGTGTGACTGGCAAAACTGGTACTGTACTGTGATGACTTTATTGTACTTAATGTTTAGTTTTATATTGTTTGTGCAATTTTTCTTATAGAAGTTGACTTACTACAGAATTCAGAGAGATTTCAACTGATTTTGATTATCCTTTTAGAATTCTTTGTTTGCAGCTAAAAATGGATTACTTAAATGAGAATACTTGTCCAGCTTAGTAAATTCTATGTATATTTAAAAGTAACACCTGATAACACTAGTGACTTGTTTTCCTCATGTCAGATATTGCAGGATATGTTTACTATTATTAGTAGTAAATCTAGACTTATTGATGATGACTGCACTTGTGCAATTTACACGGCTTGGAGAACTGATGTTGCATATATTAATGACTGGACTGGTGAGATAAATAATATTAGTCAAAGTGTAAATAGAAGAAATTTAGAAAATGAAGTGTCTATTGTCAATAAGCATCACTCAGCCCCTATTAAACATGAAACTACCAATGACAACTTTGGAATTCAGGATTCAGTAATCCGAGGATTCAGAGCTTGTAAAAGAAAATAAAAAAAGAATGAAAGGAAGAAGTTCACAACAAATAAAAAAGCAAGAGAAACTGTCTATAATGTAAAGAGTTTACATACTAAAAAGGACACTGCTTTCTTATATAACACACAGATTACAGGAATGATACCACTATCCTGTCAGAAGACATTTAGTCTACAGAAATATGCATCATTTTTCCAAAAGAGAATATAGAAAAATGTGGCAAGGGGCAGGCGAAAAGGAAGAAATAATCAAAATTGAGTTTGGAAGGATTGAAGAACATTACTGTTAAGAAAACAGAGGAGAAACACCAACGCTGACAGCATGGCTCAACCTGTAGAAGTACAAAGCCAGCTGGATGAGAGTTTTATGCGTGTACATGTAATAAGAAATGAAGTGGTGGGATTAATAAGACTAATGGTGATGAAGCTCATTCCTGTGTAACAATTGATAGAGCAGATATTACTGAATTAGAAGTTGGAAATTGTTCAGATCTGGTCAGAAGTGATATACTTGTAACAGAAGATTCAATTATTAGATGAACTGGTACTTAAATTTGCAGAGAAGTCACTGAACATCGAATAGTGTTCTGCTTGCTAGGAGCAAAAAGAATGTGAGAAAGGCCATAGAACATCTTAATGTATGGAAGTATGGAGCTGCTTTTACTTGTGTTGATACAAATTATCTCATCTGCATGGACTCTCGGACTGTTAGTAGGGAACTTATAGCTCTCTTAGACAGCACAGCTTGTATAGGTGTTATGACATATTTTTCACAAATCACATGCAGAAAGGAGAGTCAGGTTACCGTGAATGAAAAGATTTTTGGGGTAAATACCTACATGAAAAAGTGGCCCATTTGAAAAAACAGAAATGTGTAGAGTATCCAAGCCTAATTTTGGGCACACATGTTTAGGGAGGATGGAGTTCAGTTATGGAGACAAGGAATGAAAATTTTTGCACCAGATATATTGCAGTATTTAACAGACACAATTCAGGATTTTTGCCAGGTTGAAAATTTGACGGTTTATAGATAGCAACGTCTGTTCCATCTCTGATGGTAGTTTAATGCTAGAAGTATTAGTAATAAGGCTTTTTATTGAAAAATGTGCTACATTCTCACAAAATTAATGATATATATGATATAGTGAAACATAGTTAAAGAATGACTAGAAACCAGTTTTGTCAGGGTATAAAGGTTTTTACTGTAAGAGACATTCTAACAAAATATCAGGTGGAGGTGTTATGACAGGGATTAAAGACTGTTATGAGATGTGTAATTATTACATGTTCAATGATAACACCAATATTGTAGAGCGTAAACCACCAAAGTCAAATGCTGATGACCTAGAGGAATTCATACATTTCTTGCACAAAACACAGAAAGAAAGAATGATAGTGTGTGTGGACTTAAATTTATCGGAAACAGACTAGAATAATGTTGATTCAACAACATTAGTAAGAAAATTATTTACAATGTATGTTTAGGCACAACAGTTGTTTCAGATTGTAAAAAAACTAACAGTGAGTGAGAAATACTAGACATTTTTGTCTTCCGAAGGAAATGATGGTTAGTTCATGTTACATTTTACTCTTAGACACAGCAGATTTAGATATATTTAGAAGTGAGTGATAAATATTCCCAGCAACATCCAGGTAACCTCAGATACTAAAGTGAAGTTAGATTATATTGAGAAAGAACTATACAAACTGACCCAAACAAAACACAGGGAGGAGACAGAATTAGTAATAATGATCTAAGAACACATTGACATGAGCTTACAATACCATTATATCTGTTTTCACTAGGCCATTTAAATATGGAGAGACTTTTCAAAATTGAAGACATGCACTTGTTAAACCTGTTTTTAAGGGAAAGGAGAGTAGGACAAGCCCTGAGTCATACATACCCATAAGTTTGATTTCATGTTTTGGAAAAAAAGGAGAAGGTTATTTTGGATAAATTATTGTCAGAACTGGAAATGTTGGGTTTTGAAACTATGTATCAGTATGCATATGTTAAAAAAACAGAGCTATAACCACCAGTAACATGATGTTCTATAGTAGCAATATAATAGCTGTAAATAATGTGTATAATAACAGCTGTAAATAATATGTATAATAACGGCTATAAGTAAAAAAATGTGATGTGGTGTAATCTGTGTAGACCTAACTTTAGCATTTGATAATTTCATACATAAAACACTGACCAATAAATTTGAACAATAAGGTACTGATGTATTCTTGATGAGATGAATAGCTGAAATTCTAGGTTACAGTCAGGGTGTCCCACAGGGCTCTGTAATAGGCCCATACTTGTTTAGGTTGTATCTTGCAGGTATAACTTTTTCATTCAAAGTGCTCTACAGTCTGTATGCAGATGTTCAGAAAATTAATAAACTGATTATGTGTTATAGATAGGACATGTCTGCAAAAGATCTTGACTAAATTGACTATTTGGGCACAGGAGAATAATATGCTGATTAATACATCAAAAACTAAGCACGTGTTATTTAGGAGAGACAGACTGAAAGCTGAATGTGTAATACAGCACACAGTGATTGAAACTGCAGATTGACTTAAGTACATGGTGTGATCTAGCTTTGAGTTTTTCTAATCGTATTAACCAATTGGTTAATGGCAGTTATAAAACTATAGGTTGTATAAAATATTTATAAAGTCTAGGAAATAAAATTATGAAACCATTGATTGTTAGTTACATTAGACCCAAACTTGAGCATGGAATAACAGTATAGAAACCTTATAGGAAAACAAACATCAGTAAATTGGAAAAGAGTCTAGCAGAAATGTACCATTGGCAACCGTGGATGTGAAATTTAAGTTATTATGAAAAACTAAAATATCTGAACTTGTACAGTGTCTTGTGGACATTTAAGAGGTGATTTTTTGTTTAGGTATTTCTGGCATTTAGAGACAACAACCTGTGGGAATGTTTGGGGTTATCAAAATGTAGTAGTGAATCATCAGAAAACCTGTGTAGAAGATTCAATAGGAATGAGAAGTATACTAATTGGTTCTCTGAGCATGGAATAGACTAACAAATTACATTAAAGCAAATACTATTTTAGATATTTTGTAAGAACAACCTGGACACTTATTTTGGGAATAACTGTTTTGGTATATTGGCAGAATAAGAGGCATTATTACTCCTGCGTGAAATATTTATATGTATGTGTGTATGTATGTATGTAAGTCCTCATGGTATTTATTACTGAAGAGCAGAGAATGTCCTCCCTTGGTCTTTCTTGAAGCAAAACTAGAGTTATTTGATGATTATCTGGACTGTCATAACAGCATTGGTTTGTACAAAATGGGGTTTTAGGTATTCTGCATAGGTTTTTATGCTGCTTTTTGTGAATGGAATGTCTTGCAGGTGGCGTTCTACTCTGTTTTTTTTGTTTTTGTTTTTTAATGTGTTGTAGTAATATAGTAAGGATTGTTCCGCGATTTATTAGTTTTATGGTTTGTTTGTTTTAGCTGGTTTTAGATCTAGTAATGCTGTTTTCCAATTGGCTAGTCACTGCCAGTGTCTTGTTTTTGTTTTTTAATATTTTCATTATAATATGAGCGTATTTTCTTTCTGGTTGGAATAAATGGATAATGTTTTGTGGGGATCTTGGTATGTATTTAATGTGTACAGTTCCATTTTTTGTACTTTTATGCTAAAGTGAATGGGAGATGTGGTCCTTTACTTCATTTTTTTTGTTTTATTTTACTTTAATCCAAATGTTGATTATGATTTTAATGGTTGCTGTAGATGGCTAGGATGGCTTAGGGGTTGTGTACATATTTGTTTTGCATGTGCAGTGTATGACTTTAACTGTTTGTGAATAGTTTAAAAATGGCTGGTTTAGGGGTACTTTAGTGGGACTGATGATGCTTTAACGGCATTCACAAACTTTGCTGATAAATTAAGGGGGTAAATATTTCCTAAAACAAGTTTGTTAATTTAGATTTGAAGTAATTAAGCTAATTACAAAAAAGCAGTGGAACAGTAAAAAGTAACATATTACTCAAAATGTATATTCAGTATCAACATCATTACAAATAAAAGCTGCAAAAATAAAATGTAAAATAATGTGCAGTCTAACAAATTGCATACTGTAGTAGCATGACAAAGAAAATTAGTATAAATGAAAACTGTATTCACACAGTAAATAGTTAGGCAAGGAACTTATAAGTGGGAAAACCAAAAAATGAGGATCTTACTGTAAACTGATAATTTGAAACAGTAGCTTCCAGGCAGATCACAGATCAGTAAAGTGTTTTCAAATGTAATTTGTAAGCCAGTAGGTATTTGGCTTGTATTTATCAAAAAGATGAATGATGTAATGAGCTACTGAATTTGACCTTTAAAAATATAGCATATGAATTTCAGATAGGGTTTGAGAAGCAAATACTTATTTAGACATATTTTGCTCTTTCCAGAAGATATGATAAAAATTGAATTCCAATGTTAGTGCGTGTGATAGGCAGTTTATCCTCTGAGTTGACGATCAAGTGTACATATAGGTAAAATAGTGTCCAGTCCTAAATATTTAACAAATTTTGCTAAGCTGGTATTTAGTCAACAAACAACTTATGAACTTTGAGACTTCTTAAAGTTTTTCTGTCTAGAAAATGTAGTGCAAAATATTTACAGTCAGTATGTTTGAGTTGTATACCATTTTTAAACAGCTACTCATCCATTATTTTGTCTTTTGCAGAAATTCAAAAACTTGAACAAGTTTTGCTGATCCTAGCCTCCAAAACTCTCCAAAAGATTTAGGAGTTGACAGTGTGTTGTGAATTATTTGAACCATTTTAGAAAGCCATATACATTTAATTATATCTGAATGAGTATTAAAATGTTTTGTGGATTTTTGGTGGGTGGAGTTTATAAAAAAAAACACAACTGAGATGTGTTAATTTTAGTTATGGAAGTTTTAGAAATGAATGAACATTTTATGGTCATTTATCTTGTGATACTCACCTCTGACTTACAGTTCAAATTACGGAATGTTCCTTGCCAAGTTGCATATCCAACAGTTTGTATAGAATGTGGAATTATTAATAGTAGAAGAGTAGGTTATGGACCAAAGCTCCTCACTTACAATGTCCTGTATTATATCCATCTGTGGAGTTATGTCAACTCATATCTGTTCTTATACTGACCTCATGAAAGACCACTGCCATCCACAGAGTTTACTAGGAAAGTTGGGAGAAGAAGTAGATTGTTAGACCTCTCGTTAATATCATAGCCATGTCTCTCTGTCTCTCACAAACACACGTGCACACACATACACACTGTGGACAATATGGAGTCGCCAATCCCACTACGGGCTTTCTTTAGGATGCAGGAGGCAACCAAATTACTCAGAGAAAACCCATGTAATCACAGGGAAGATGTGCAGATTCCACATAGAAGGCACTCCTGCCAACAACCAAACTGCAGATCCTATTACTTTGAGGTGACAAGTGTTTCTCACTGTACCACTGTGCTTCCCACTTTATAGTGTCAGTAGCACAACAGGTAGGACACTCACCTGTGGTGCAGAAGGCTGTGTGCTCTATTCACACACTAGGTAGATCAATTACTGGCCCTGCATTTCAGCATAAGGGGATACTGCAGTCCTAAGTGTGTCATCCTTCAGACGACAGGTTAAACTGAGGCCCCATCTGCTTGAGTTGGTGGTAGCTCAAGTGGGTATAAAAGGTCCCACACCACCTATCAAAAAGAGTAGAGTCCTTTATTTATATACAAAATTAACTCTTATTTACAAAAATATTTACAAATAATTACATTTTTATAAACATATAAATATATGAATATGTTTATATATATATATATATTCATAATTTCCCATACAATCATCCTAAATGTTCATCCTTATTAGACCCCCAACTAATTTTTCCATAACCTGCATATAATTTTACTTAGTATTGTTGCTAAAATCCATTTACCATTAAACATAATTTAATTTATTCTTTCATTCCATATAACCCATGTAACATAAAATAACTTTATCTATTCTTTTAACATGTTCTTTACTTTGATTGTTAAATTATTCATGTTTAATCATATCCATGTTTATTTTATCCACTTCTTTTATACCTTCAAAAATCCTTTTTTACATAGTTCAACCCATAACTTTTTTTAATCTTTTAAATTTCAGAAACACGTGTTCCATAGTTGTTTCTTCTTGACAATGTAAGCATATTATATTACTTTTCTTTTTATACTGCACATTTCCTTTTACTGGAAATTTATCTATTACCAGTTTCCACAAAAAAAATCTTGACATTCTACTTTTTGATTTTTATAGCTTAAATGTTTTCATTTGTTACATTTTCCCATAGTTTTACACAGTAATGTTTTATCATTACATTCTTGTACATACTTTTCTGTCTTTTTCTGTGTCATCAGTTAATTTCCACAAAATATTTTTTATCAGTAACATTTTATTTCTTCATTTATAGCTTCACAGGTAGGTACTAGGCTATTGGCCCTAGGGCCTATATAAGCCTAGCCAAAAAGGTACCCTGGCTTTCACCATCCAAGAAAATTATTTTCCTGTGCCACTGTTGAGCAGAGCCACAGAAGTGATCCCCCAGGTGAATTTCCTATTTCCCATCCAGTTATCAAGATTTTTCTTGAAGAGTGCTAATGAGGAGCTTTGTTTGATATAGCTAGGTAGTTTGTTCCAGAGTATGGGGAGACTCTGGGACAGAAAATCTATCCTTCCAGCATGTTCTGTTTATTGTGGTGACCAGGTTTAGGTCCCTAAAGCATGTAACTTGGAGGGATTGGGATTTCTTTAAGTGGAGCATGTCCAACAGCTCTAGGTTTGACATAGCTTTGTATGTTAGGCAGAGATCGCCTCTGAGTAGGCGATATGCGACGGAGTAAAGCTGAAGTTTTTTGAGACGGTCTGCATAGGACATCTGTTTGAGGCCAGTGATCATCTTTGTGAGGCATTTCTGCAGCCTATCCAGTTGTTGTAGATGTCTTGTGAGGTACATACCAAAAGGGGCGTTATACTCTCTAATGGATCTAATGAGTGATGAGTAGAGGGGAACAATGACCTCTTTTTTCCTGGATGAGAAACCTTTTGTGATGAGTTGTGCCACGTAGAAGAATTTCCTGACTACTGTGGCAATATGATTATCAAAGGAGAGACTGCTGTCCTCCTGTGTACCAAGGTCTCTTATCCCACTTTCAGTGTTAAGTAGACTACCGCCTATGTGGTAGTTCATGGGTACAGAGTTTTTACCAAAGGGGATGACAATTCACTTTTTGGCATTGAGCTTGAGGCCATGGCTTTGACAAACAGGAATCTGTCTCAGTGAGCCCCTTTTGTAGGATATCCACATCGTTAGATGTTTCGATTATGGCTCCTAGTTTGCAGCCATCTGTGAACTTTGTTAGCCAAAGATCTTCTGTGTTAGCCTGTACTTCAGAGAAGTAGATACCAAACAGGAGAGGACCCAGGACGGAACCCTGTAGTACTCCACTTGTCACTGGTCTGAAGTTGGATTTGGAGTCTTCTACTTTCACAGTGTGGGTTCTGTCAGTGAGCCAGTTGGCAACCCATCTTGTGACATAGGGATTTATACCTAGTTTAGTGAGTTTATCTATAATTCCAGAATGGGGGATGGTGTCGAAAGCCTTGGTGAGATCTAGATAGGCTGTGTGAACCACCTTACCCTCGTCTACAGCTTTGGTGACTGCTTCAAAGAAGTCTATCAGGTTTAGGAGACATGATCTGCCTTTTACAAACCCGAACTGGGTGGGGTCCAGAGTTTGGAGATTACCAGTGTCTTTGTTTATAAGTTCCATGGGGATACGTTCCATGGCCTTGCAGACCAGGCTCGTCAGGCTAATGGGGTGGTAGTTCCTGGGGTCCGTGGTGGCTCCCCCTTTGTGAAGTGGGATAACAGTCACTGTGTGCCATTCATTGGGCACAAAGCCTGAGGCGAGGCTATGATGGAACATGGTACTTGGGTGGGGTGCCAGTTCGTTCTGTAGTTCATGTAGAACGCAGCCTGGGATGTTGTCAGGTCCCATGGATGCTGTGTTCTTGGCTTTGGAAAGTGTAGTTTTTACCTGTGCAGATGTGATTACAGGAACTTTGCATTCTTCCGGTATAGAGATGGGTTCTTTATGGGGTGAGGGGGGGGGGGGTAAAATTAGCACTGAACATATCTGCCAGGATGTTGGCAATATCAGTTGGTTCTGTATATTTAGTGCCATTGTGCTATAACTCAGAGCAGATCAGAGTATTGCCATTGAGATGCTTGACATAGCTATAGAATGCTTTGTGGTTGTCTTTAGAATCAGTGGCAATTTTGTTTTCGTAACTAGCTTTGGAGGATTTTATGAGGGATTTCAGCTTCTTACTGAGGATGACCAGGGAGTTCCTCAAATCATGGGATTTTACTCTTTTTTGCAACAGTTTCTTTCTTCTGTTGTAGAGTTTGTTTATGGCGGGGGACCATCAAATTGGCTTCATTTTTTTGGAGAATAGCATCTTGGTTCTGTTAGGGATAGCACGATCCATGCACTCATGCAAGTGCTTATAGAGTGCATTTGTGTAGGATTCAGCAGTTGTACCTCTATTGTCTGTCTGCATGGGTGTCACGAAGTTTGCCACTTCTGTCTTAAGAAGCGTGAAGTTGGCTTTAGAGAAATTTATTACGGTAGTTTCCCTAGTGGGGGGCAGGGGCGGGATGTGGATGTCTAGGGTGATTAGCTTGTGGTTGGATCTGACCAATGAGAAATTGACCTTTGGTGTGGCTAAAGGATATCACACCAAGAGGCCTAAGAGCCGGATCCAACCTTTGGTGAGCCAGATAGATGACCGACTATCCCATGACTTGACCCAAGCACAACACAGAGCATCCATGATTTTTGTGGATGTTCTGACTGAATATTATGAGAGAACAATAGACAAATGCATATTAGAGGTTGCTGCTAATTGTGAATAGGTCAGGGTCTACGAGGCAGAGCCCTTTTTTAGCAAACACCTGAATAATTTGGCCAAAGATCTATCATTATTAGAGGAACAACAGATTAAGAAAAAAACACAAAAATTCCATAGGGATACTATGGATTACGATAAGAATAAGCCTTTTGTTACACAAAAAAAATGTACGTTTTTATGGTTCTGGTCCTAAGGTAATCAATAGGAAGAAAAGACCAAGATCTATATTAAGAAATAAAGAACAGGGGTATAGTGGGACATCAGGGGATGACTCATCCTCCATCACTGATTTAGATTCTTTATCTACCAAAGAATCTCCAGCAGCTAAGAGGAAACCATATAGAGACTCTTTAGGCATAAGAAACATGGGGTGGGCAGGAAACACAGAAGGGATACACAACATCCAACAGTTATTGCAGAAGATAATATCTCATTGAATACTGACAATGTACACAATATTTCCTCACACAATTTGTCAGATGCCGAAATAAAATTGCTAAATAAGGGTCTCAATTTTGTGCCATCTTTTTTGGTTCCTGAACATACTTTGATGAATGATATCAATGATTTTTGTAGATTACTCAATTTAAAAATATTTTTCTCTGACACACAGGGCACTCAAAGACCTACTGACTTTCAATTTGGGAAATCTAGTTTCATGCCTCCAATGGACAAACATGTGGAAGTTTTTAAGGAGTGTGTACTTAAAGATCTTCATTTTCATCATGAATTACACCATATTAAATACAACATGTCCAGACCAAAACAATTAGCCTTATAAAATCTTAGTAAGAAACAGGATCTAGTCATTTTGCCAGCGGACAAGAGATGGGTGGTAGTCATTATGGACTGGAGTATGTATTATGTGGAGGCAGAGAAACAGTTATCAGATGTCCGATCCTACATACAGATGGTCCTAGATCCAACCCCTAATTTCAAGAAAGAAATTGATTCTTTTCTAGACCTAGCCATTGAGGAAGGCATAATTTGTCAGAAAACTTGTAAACAACTTAAGGTTTCTGATCCCCAACCTCAATATCTCTATCTATTGCCTAACATACAGAAACATTCTACCAATCCTCCAGGATGACCCATAGTATCTGGCAGGGGATCCTTAACAGAACCTTTATCAGCTTTCTTATCTGAATTTTTGCAGCCTTTGCTACCTCTGGTTAGGTCTAGAATTAAAGACACCACACAATTTCTTAATATCATCCAGGACACACAGTTAGATCCAAGTTGGTACCTGTGTACACTAGACGTCACCTCCCTGTATACTAGCATTCCACATTGGGCAGGACTAGAGGCCATCCAATTCTGGCTTGACAGATCAGATCTTTACACTCCTGGATTTAATACATTAGTTTGTTTAACTGAACATGTGTTGTTCAAAAATGTTTCTTTACTTTCATGAGAGGTGTCATTGGCAGGTTCAGGGTACTGCAATGGGAGCATCCTTTGCTCCCATCTATGCCGACCTTTTTTATGGGGTACCTAGAGGAACAGCTCATATACGATGATAACCATAATTTATTCTTGGACCAGATAGATATTTGGAGACACTATCTGGATGATTGTTGGATGGTGTGGCGGAGTGATGAGCTTTGTACTGGAGGATGGTGGGTGATCTGTAGCAAGCTACAATTTGGATTGCGGTCTTGCCCAGACTTAGTTGCACTTGGATAATCTCGGATGCATTATGCTGAGCAACTAGCCTGGAGGTGTGGATATCCTTAATGAATATGGACACACCTCCAACTTTAGTGTTTCGGTCCAGGCTAGGTGGCCGAAAGGTATGGTATGAATTATAGATTAGTAATACAGTGGTGCTCTCTGGAGCCTTGAACCAGGTCTCTGACACTGCACATATGTCAATGTTCTCCATTTTAAGAAGTGCCTCGAGTGAGTGCATTTTGAGGTTTAGACTTCTACCATTGAATAGCAACACCCTCAGATTTTGCTTGCTTGTACCTGTTATGGTGGTGAATTTGTCATTTGAACCTTGTCTAAAAAAGGCACTATAGAGGTGGCAAGTGCCTTAGCCAATATCTGGAATCCCAAGGGCGACAGGTGCAGGCCATCTCTGACAAAGCATCGTGGTCTGTCGATCATTGTCATCCCAGGCAGACAGATACTGGATCCCCTTAGAATGACACCAGAAGCTTAGCCAATTGTTGAAGTCAATCATTTTGTCCTTGTACTGTGGTATCATTCTGGGTGATGGCAGGATGCTACTCAGGGCTAGGGTCATACCTGCCTGGGCTACAAGATCGAAGCACTCCTCCAGGGAGGTATGTCTCAGGTCATTCACACCAACATGGACAATGACAGAGTCATATTTGTACCTGTGGAGTGACCTGAGTACGTGCGTTATGTGGCAGATCCTGGCATCTGACAGTAACTTTCTCCTTGTTCAGCCTAATGAGTGGAACATTAGTTTGCCTGACTATGGAGTCACCTATGACTAGAAAATTGGGTACGATGTTATGCCTTATGGGCTGTGGTTGAGTGGCACACTGAGTTTGTGGGCTGTGTGTCATTGGGTTGTGTTGGGGGGGTGGAGGTTGCGTGCATTTCTGCTTTGGAGGGCTCTGTTGCTTTGGCAGGTTTTTATTGAGAGCCTCCGCAAATGTAGCTGTGTATTTTGTGTTTCTATGTGTGTGTTTTGGTGGTGTAGGTTTTGAGGGACTATGTTATGAGTGTGGTGTGGTGCAGTGTTTACCTTCTCCTCTTGACTTTCTAGTCCAGTCTTGGGTGAAGAGGGCTTTGCTTCCAGTTTGGCTATGTAAGTGCATCTCTCACAGGTTGTAGTGCTGGGTGGTAGGAGGAGAGGGTTGTCTGTGTACATGAGGCAATTGCTGCATTGCCCCAAGATGCCCAGATTCATCAGGTAGACAGGAGAAAACACTGGGAGCTGACCCTTAGACATGCCTGGATAGGTGCTATTTATTAAGTACTAAAAACTGTTTTCCTTTAGATAAGTGAGGAAAGTTAAGTGCTGTAGTAATTAGTAGCTTATTTAGTACTTACAATGAGTTCTAAACAAGTGCTGAGCTCAAAGAAACAGGTTTGAGTGCGAAAACTAAAAACTGACTAGTTCTAAGGGAAAATTTGAAGAGCAGACTTTATGGCACCAGGAATAGTTTAACCCCAAGCGGCGATGTATATATATATATATATATATATATATATATATATATATATATATATATATATATATTGTATATAACAGTAGCAAGTGAGCAAACTGATTTAAACCAATTAACCAATAAAAGCTAAAAACTGAGCCCCGTTCCAGCAGTCTTCGATCAGACAAGTTGTAACTGCACACTCCTGTCAGTAGGGTGCAGGGGAACCTTCTCCAAAAAAGATGGCCTGGATTAGTGCACAAGTTATACAAACAAAGCTAGATTCAGCAGGTCTGAATTTGGTCTACGCTACAGCAAACAGGGTGTACCAATTTCAGAAACAGTTCAAATGAGAAACAATAAGCCTTTAACCAGAAACTCCCAGCTCAGAAGGGCAGAATCTACCCTCTCCTCTCACAAGAATGCAGACCACACCTTCTTAATGTAAAATAACTGGCCCAAAGCCCAAGTGCTTAAACCAGAACTAATACACTTTAGAATAACAGACACTAAGCCTTCAATCAGCAACTCCAAACTTAGAAGGATATAAGCTACCTGTCCTGCCACAATAGTGCAGTCCACAAACCTTCTTAATGTAAAACAACTGGTCTGAAGCCCAAGTGCGTAAACCAAAGGCTCAGAATAACAGTTACAATTTAATCGGCTACTAACAAGCAGTAATGCAGCAGAATAAATGCATTTAAGTACTTTTAAGAACAGACAGCAAAAGCAAAATAAAGTAGGATACACTCTTGTTTTCCTGTACTCTTTTTATACATACTCCAAAATTCATCGTACTTATATGTATACAGTTTTACTACTCTCATGTTTTTCATTTATCCACTTTAACTGTGCAAATTTCATGAAGCAGCGTATATCTCTGGGTTAATTAACCGTAAACCTCCTCCTCCTTTATTTACATACACAACTCCTTTCTTTTACTGGGTTTAATCTAGAACCCATGTAAATGAAAAATATTTGCAATAATTATTTTTCAAATACTGTTGGCAACATAAATATACTTGCTAAATATGCTGTTTTTCCATCAATACTAAATTAATCAAATACGCCTTTTTTCTGAATGATAATTTATATGTTCTCCAGAAAGACATGTTTGCTTTTCTTCTATTGTTTTTTCCACTGAATTCTACTTACATCTTTATTCACAGATGTTATATCTAACACAGACATTTCATTCATTGTAAAAGATATACCACCAATCTTTACTACATCACCTAAACCTTTATTTTTCTCTTTATTTAAAGCCATCCCTATAATCTCTAAACATTCATTTGTGCAAATTATTACTTCTTTTAAGCAGTTTTGTTTTTTGAAATTATTATAATGTCATCTGCATATGTTGACAGAACTGGAATTCTTAACCCTTCGGGTGTTATATACCCCGCATCCTTATTTGTAATTTATTTCACATACTATCACATTCATAACTAATGCAGCTCATTGGACATCCCTGTCTTATACCACTCTTCAAATGTACCTCTTGGTTTAACCAGACATTTACAAGTATTTTTACTGTGTTATTACTATATGCTAACATACATAATTTCCTGACTTTCTCACATGTTACATTCTTTCATTATTACCCATAAGAGTTCGTGTCCAATTGTGAAATGCCTTAAGGTCTCCTATCATGATTTTCTGTTCATAATAGCATCCACAATTTCTGTAACTATCATTAATAATTCTTGGCAGCCCTTCCAATTTGTACTGTATATGCTATATTCCATAATATTTCCCATTTTAGTTTCAAATCTTTTTTTTATTTTCATAAAAAATCTTTAATCTTTATTATTCAATGCTGCTGGTCTCCACCTTTTTTTTTTTAATTTTCTTTTTGTCTTCTTCCATATGAATTTAATTATTCCACTACATAATTATTTATATATAAAACCTTCATTTAATCATTCATTCAAAATCTTTATATTTTTTGCCAGTCCCTTCAATTTTTATACATTGCATACCCTATTCCATCTGGGCATGCAGCCAAATCTATATTTACTTGTCCTAATATTTTATCTAGCTCATTTAAAGAACTTTCCTTTTCCACCTCGTTATTCTTTTTTCTACTAACTTTTTACTTTCCACATTTTTTCACTGCCTTCTTTTTTCTTTAAACATTTCTTGTATATATTGTACTACACTATTCTTAATCTTTTTCTGAGTTCTTTCTATTTCTCCTTTTACATTTTTTTATTTCTCTCATTACACTACCATCTTCCTTTACTAATCTGCTTAAGTAGCTTGATACTTCACTTTTTCTTTGTAAAAATATCTTTGCTTGGTTCTACCTCACATAAACGAAACACCACAACACCGACAACGCAATCACCGACACCACATAACCGACAGTACAAAAACACGAAATCCCACATGCCCGACAACGAAATAACCGACGGTACACAAACACGAAACCTCATACACTTCACACACCACAATCAACAACCAAAACACATTCCCCGTCCAAAAACCACATACACAACACAAGCACACCAAAATCCCTACAAACCCACACTAAACCACACATACACAACTACCTACAACCCTGACCCAAACCCTAACCCTAAGGTCCGTCACTACCAGACACTTACCTGACCGCTCCCTAACCCTAACTCACTTATCCCGCCCCTAACCCAAACACAATCACTACCGCACACTTACCTGACCCGCTCCCTAACCCTAACTCACTTATCCCCCTAACCCAAACACAATCACTACCGCACACTTACCTGACCCGCTCCCTAACCCTAACTCACTTAACCCACCCCTATCCCCACTTACCTTACTCGCACCCTAACGTCCGTCACTACCGCATACTTACACAGCCTTTTCCCATTTCGGCATCCTCGGCGTCGGTGCTTTCATCCGTCGGGTCGGTCTTCTGCTTGTAGATCTTCTAGGTCCCGTCGCGTCGGTCTTCTGCGCTGTCGATCTTCTGGGGCTCGCGATTTCCCTGTCGATGTTCCGGCGTGTCGTTGAAGTGAGGTAGAACCCTTTGCTTACATAACAATTCTTGTATCTTTTCTTTGTCAAAGTAGTTTCTATCATTATGTTCTAAATCACATTTACATAGCCTTAAAAGCAAAAAAAAAAAAAAAATATATATATATATATATATATATATATATATATATATATATATATGAAATCTTATAATACTTTCAAGGTATAAGAATATACATAACCTATATTTAGATATATAAAAATATATCTAAAAAATAAACAAGTGTTATATATAAAAATATATAAAAAATATATATGTATATATGTGTAAAGAAAACAAGTCCCTCCCCCTCAAAAAAATCATCTCATCAAAGCTTTAAGTTTTAAAACACTGGCTAAAGAAGCCTGTTCATTTAAACCTGGCCAATGCATCTCATTAAGCCTAAGTTGCCATACCAACTCTCTTTTTTCGAGTAGTAGAGGCCATGCCCCACCTCTGTCGTTAACTTTAAGGGCTTCTAATACAAAAAAATTTAAAAATATGATTCTCAAATTCAACACAATGTTTAGACAAAGCACTTATGTCCTTCTTAATTTTAATATCCCTCAAGTGCTCATAAATACAGCTCCTAAATTTTCTTTCTGTTTTCCCAATATAGAAACATGTGCAAGACATACACAAAGCACAATACACCACTTTATCTGTATTACATGCAAACTTACCAGCTAGTTTTATTTATGACCATTAATTGTACTCTCCAAAATGTGCACACAATAGGAACAAAAACCACATTTCTTCATCCGTCCATCTACAATCGACCCAATATTTTTCTCAAACAAATCCTTTACATTATTACCACTCCGGTAAATAATAACTGGTCCATTACTAATTTTACCCCTTATCTCCCTGTCATATTTCAACAGCTGCTAGTTCTTCACCAAGACATCATTTATTTTTTCACTTGAGCTATTAAACGTCAAAAAGAAGGCACTTTTATATTTATTTATATCACTATTGGAGTCACTGCCCCCATTCCATGATGTGGGATTATCAGATTGAATATCTCTACTCATGGCCCCAGTGTTCAGGGTACCTTGGGGTCCTGTATCATCCATCTGGAAAACAACATTATCCAGAATGGGCTTATAGAACTCCCTTTCCTTTTATTCACAACTTCAAGCATAAGCTCATTAACCAACCTGGGGGGGGGGGGGGTAACCACACCATAAAAACATATCCTTCAATACATCACATTTAGCCACAATAAATTAAATAAATTAAATAAATTAAATGTTGACACCATTCTGGCTGCATGTACAAATTTTCCCTTTAGGACAGCCTGCTTGTTTAAATGGGTGGGCACTGGAAAAGTGAAGAAAACTGTTTGACTAGGTTTCTTTCCTAAATATTAAAGAAATAAACCACCATTAACCTGATCCTTACAAATCCTGTCCTCATTCACACACTGGGTGAACTTCAGAAAATGAATTGTCCCATTAATATATTCTAAAAGTAATTCAATCTCATCTTTTGGGCCTTCCCATAAAAGAAATAAATCATCCAAAAATCTTGTGTATAGTCCACAGTGCTATAAAAAACTAGAATCAAACAAGTATAGCTTCTCCCATTGAAGCATTACAGTATTATTTAACATACAGTCCCCCACATGCTAAACCCATTGCAACATCCTCCTTTTGTAGAAACAATTCCTTCCCAAAAAGGATAAAATTATTCATCAAGACCATTTCCAACAGGTGTTCATGCAAATTAATCTCGGATTGTGGGACCCCTTTAGCAAACAGGTAGTCACAAAACCACTCCACCCCAAGTCTATGTGGGATGATGGAATATAAATCATTTATGTCGACCATTATAAAAATATATTCATCTTTATATGCCCTTGATCCAATTTATCCAAAAATGCCCTTGAGCCCCTACAAATGAAGGGATCTGCCATCACATAACCCTTCAACGTAATATCAAGAAATTTCACCAGTGTATGTGTGATGGAACCTCTAGCATCCACTATTGGATCCAAGGGGAGGGGGTTGTTCAAATGCTTTTATGCAATTTGGGAAGCCCGAAAATAGTAGGGGTAACAGGGGAGTGAACCGATAAATTGCTAAGTTCACTCAATGAAATACTGCCCTCAATATAGAGGTCATTCAGTGCACCCCTAATTAGTCTGTAAGCCCCATTCAACTGATTCAATGAACTGGGCTCATAAGTTGTGCCAGTAAGAATCATCCTCATTTTTGCAACATAATCACACCTATCCATTATTACAAGCCCTCCCCCTTTATCGAGCCTAATAATTTTGATGGACTTATTACATCTCAAACTTTTTAAACTCATCCTTTCAGACTGGTTAACATTACTAAATGCTGGTAAATTATACACATGAATATTCCGTATGTCAATCTCACAATTTTTCAAGGAGTTCCAGTGAGGGATGTAATGGAGGACTAAAGGTGCTAGGAATTGCTAAAGGGTTAGTAACACTATGCACATTATGAAACATAATTTCAAAATTGAGTTTCCTAACATATTGTTTCAAATCAATTAAAATATTAGCCACATCCATAGACCTACTTGAAATGAAGGTGAAACCTTTTGCAAACAAATCACAGCAGCTTCTATCAACAGAAAATTAAGAAAAATTAACACTTTAAAAAATCATGGTCACTATTGTAGCAAATTGAAACAGGTCGTAAAACAACATTATTAGTTTAATTATCCATAATGGGGTCACAACCATTCATGTCCTGTTCTGATATCCCCAACCCCTCCTGTTGTATGAACCACCCCTCCTGTATGGTATCTGGTTGTTGGAACTCTGCCTGCTGAGCAAGTTGATTCCGACTTCGTTGTTGATTTCCCAGCCACTCTGAATACCTCAGTTGGGGAAATTGGGTCTGTCCCTTAAAAACCTTCACCATCCACATTCACATAATTTATTACTGCATTCTCCTCACCAATTCCGCTTTGTTGCCAATAAAATGTTTTTTCTCACACTGTTGAGATTGTGGGGTTGGGGGATACGCAGTATGGTCATTATATGCCATTTGGTCTCTAACCAGTTTTTTTTAACCTTCCTATTCCTAATCACAGTCATCTGTTCCTCAATAGATCTAAAAATACGAACATATTCCACCTCAAATTCCTTATACTGAGAGTCTTGTAAAATTGATGTACCACCTGTTCACTTAAAGTCTCTATGAGTTTCTCCTTATGTTTGATTACAAGACCCATGTACTGCATTCCATGCCTGTCAAACATTTGTATCAGCTCATTATGGAATGGAGAATTTGCAGCCAGCCCAGTGGGAAAACACCACATACCCTTTGGCACAATATTAAGTTTCAAACATTCAGAAAAATAGGCATTGTCCAACTGCAATTTTTTTAAAATTTTCATCAAAATATAGTCTAATTCTGACAAATTATTAGTAATATTACCACTGTCCACCTTTTGCTGCCCACTAAAATAAAAGGAAATGAGTAACGAGTCATTCAAAGCAGGGGGACCATCTCTCACATGACTACCCTGTTCATTAGCTGCATTAACACCATTCAACACATTACTAACCTGCCCTTCATCCAAGGCTGGCATATTCTTTAAATGTCTTTGCAATTCAGGCTCTCCACGAAGGTTCAGTCCTCTTTAGGAAAAAGAATGAATGAGGGAGCCATTGTGTGATAGAGATGTATTAAAATGGGGTGCTGCCACTTGTTCAATCTGTTCCAAATATTGTGAAAGTTGCTGGATCAACAAAGTTAAATCCCCAATGGAACCACTCAAGTCTTGTGTTAGAAGAGGCTGAGACATATTCCTGCTCCATTCCAGCTATGAGCACCAAACCAAACAGCTAAGATACAACACCAGAAGATGCTGAAAAAACCACAAACTGTTGAAACAACATTGGACCGTGGAAATGCTTCAATAAAACACCAAATTGCAGTAAACAGGTAATAGAAACACTGCAAGCTGTAAAATTATTCTTCCAAGTAGAGCCACAGATTTATTAACACAAAAGATTAGCGCTTTCGTCTCTTCAACATGACAAAACTTCATCAGATAAACTCACACAGCACAAGTTCTTTCTTGTACAAAGCAACAACAGGAAGTAGAAAATTAAAGTAACACCCCCCCCAAATACCTTTTTGTCCAACATGTGTAAATCAAGAATAGTGGGTCACATTTACATAGCCTTTAAAAAAAAAAAAAATATATATATATATATATATATATATATATATATATATATATAAAAATAAAAACCTTATAATACTTTCAAGCTATAATAATATACATCACCTGTATTTACATATGTAAAAATACATCTAAAAAAAATAAACAAGTGTTTATATATATATATATATATATATATATATATATATATATATATATATATATATATATAGAAAGAAAACAGGTCCCCGTCCACTACATTCCCCTACACATTTATCATACACATTTTTTTTTCTCTTTCTATTTGTAACACTGTTTTAATAATCCCAGCCACCAGACCATAAACCCCTTTAGTCATAACTTTTGCAATGTCCAGTACTTCTTTACAAATGGCTTTCAAATGTCCTTTCAAAATCTCTCTTTCTACCTCTTTTCGAAATTGTACATGAATCTTCTTTTTTGTTTCCCTGTTAAATGCTTTTATCACATAAAGAGTCCATGGGTAACGACCTTTCTTTTTTCATATTCTCCAAGAACATTTTCCATTAAAAAGCAGTCTCAGATATAATGCCACAAAATGTGTCTTTGTTAATAAGAATAAATGCTTTTACCTCATGTGCTTTTACACTCAAAGGAGCTACTAAATTGTCCCACACTTCATACCTGTCCATTTCTTTGTCTTCTTTACTTTGAATCCTTACGACATACTTCCTTTTTTCATTTTTTTCTGCCTTCTTTTCTGCTACTCTACTTTTTGCCTGCTTTAACTTTCTCTGCATATGTTTTCTTTTCCATCTCACCACTATTCTTCAGGATTATGTCTGCAGCCTTCTTTTGTTTTTTCTCCATAATGACTCCCCCAGGTAACATATCTTCATTTTCTGGCTCACTCTGTGCTACCATTTCTTTAAGTAAATAATCTTGCAACCCTCCAAACTGGTGAGTTATAATTACACATCCGTCATTTGCTGAGTCATCTTCAGCAAACGGGTTTCTTTGAAACAGTTCCTCAGAATCCTGTACACATTCTCCCATCTCAATATTTGCTTTCTCCTTAATTTCTTTCACTACTGCATCATCTCCTTCTCTCTCCATCTGCCTCCCTGTTTCTCCGGGCTGTCTCTGAACCTCTAATGGAAACAGGAAGTGCTCCACCAAAGTGGTTCCCACTCACAACAGTGATGTGTATGGAACTTCACTGATGCCCTGGCTGAATTTTCCCCTAAGTAGTATAAATACTACTGTGGGTCTTCTCTGAAAAGGGGCTTCTAGATTAGTGGGACTAACTCGATCAACAAAGAATAAATAAATTAATAAATAAATAATTTAACAGTAATGCCTGCCAGGCATGGAATTTATGGTGGGATTTTCTTCTGACTGGCCCGGTTTGATTTTCTTATACAGCAGATGCTTAGGCCAGGATGAAGAAAATGCAAGTCATAATTTCTGTCTGTGACAAATAATATTCCTTTCATACCATGGCTTATATTTGAATCTGAGTTTGTTTTTATTTCTATGGTTATGAGTGCTGAGTATGCATGACTGTGTGCACAATTCTCTGAACCACTACTCTCCATTAGAATACTAAACATTTTAATAAAGCTTTTTAAAAATCTAAATGTTAAAAGTGGTTATTTTTGCCCTCTGCTTTTTTTTAACTTCATTTACACACAGTAGTGTTCTAAGAATGAAAATGTTTTTCTGTGACTTTAAATCTACAGTCTTCACCAGTCCCTAATCATTTACTGGTTCAGGTAGTGTATGTTAAACACAATGAAATGGCATGTCCTCCATCATGTATAAAGGAACAGCACTGATTGTAGCAACATACCAAACCATGGTCATTGTTTCAGAAGCCAACAATGAACTCACATATGCAGTGGATCACAGGAAAAAAAAGCATCTCCAGGTAGTGGTGAAGGCTATTTAAATGGTATGGATACACCAAAATAGACCTCTTTCCCTGTGAAGAAAATACAAAACTGCTAAACCTTTAGTTACTATCATGCACAAAGCATGCTGATGACAAGAATTGCCTCTGTTACCAAAGCTTAATAAAGGAAAGCAAGATTTTGCATGATTTAGTACTGTCCAATAGATTTAGATTCTTCTGACACACTAGTTGGATGCAGCTTCATTTGTATCTGACTTTCTTGCCTTAATAAAAATGTTACTTTCACATGCAGTGTAACTCAGCAATATGTACTATTTTCTCCATGTAATAACAGCATAATGTTGTATAGTGAACTGGATGCTCTATGAAGCTTCCTGACCCTGTCTTTTCAAGCATTGCTGATATCCATTTTGAATGGGCAAATTTTGTTTCAAAGTAAACCTCTTATATTTCTTTTGGGAGGAATTTGTGTGCACCTGCATAGTATATCATAGAAAATGGTAACTCAGTATTTTTGTAACCTGCTACTGTCTACAGTGCAGGCCATGGTAAGTCACCAGAGAAGTAGGAGGCACATGCTGGTGGTATTTTCAATCTGCTTTTTATAGGAAGGAAAGCTAATACTAGTGTTTCACTTTGCCAGAACATCTTATTCTGTATGCCTAAATTGGCCACATTTCAGTTAATTGACATGTACAAGCTTGCTTATTCTTTTAAGTGGGTATTATGATTATACTGTCCTTTAGTATGTTAGCTACTTTTATAGCTGCTAGCACATTTTAGTTGACATAACATGACCTTTCTTCATGTGTTGCTCATGCAGGCAGTGCATGCATTATCTGAGAGTGAAAGGTTAAAAAGCTTTGCAGCAATCATTCCTTGTCCTCTTCATCGCAATCTAAATTTTGGGAGGGGTGAGGAACTAGGTTGTGTGTGTAAGTGTAGGACAGTTATATAATAATTGATCTAGCTTATGGGTTTAGAAGGGGTGTTTAACCATGAATAGCAAATTGAAATACATTACTGTAGTTATTATGTATTTCATTTCATAATCAGATTTAATAATAAAACACACATTGTCCATGTTTTATTATTATTTAGTGAACAGTTTATACACATGGACTGTGCAATGTACTTTATTGGTTCTTGATTATAATCTGACTTAAGAAATGTATGCAGAAAGTATGTATGTTTTGAGACACGTAAAAGCAAATGGCAGTAACTTGTTGTGAAACAATTATTTATATGCCTTATTGGAAGAGGACTGTGAGTATGTATTGGTGAATAATAACTTGAAATATACTAATGTTACTGTTTTTCTGTTCTCACATGAAAACATTTAAAGAAGGGGTGGAGTCAGTAGGAATGCTGTGTATGACAGCATTGAATAGATACTTGACCACTGTTTAAGGTATAGCTTGTTGATGGGTATTGTATGTTTCTGAGAGCAACAAGCTGAAATATATTACTATTACCGTAATATCTTTCATATTCTTCACAATGAGACATCTGAAATGTACAATTAGTGTCTGCCCCTTATTGTGGGGAGGAAGGCTTAACTGTTGGATCTCTGGGAAAGAAAAAGGGCAGTTACGTGAGTACAATTAAATGAGGATTGAAGTGGCTTGCAGCAGGTGCAGTGCACTTATCAAAAAGAAAAATGGTGGAATATACTGTTGTGGCTATTACACTTGTGCTACATCTTTGCAGTCATAGGTGGTACATCCTTTCAAAAAAGCATATTGTATTGGGATGGTGTGTTTGTGAAAAGAGGTGAAAGTATAATTTCTTGTATTTAGACGCAGTGAAGATGCAGTCTATGATTTGGCTTTCAGCTTATTACTCTTATTTTCATAGCTTTTACATTCAATTCGCAACAGACCTGCACATTTTTTTTTTTTTTACTTTTGTACACAGCTACCATCTCTGTATCTATATTTGAAGCCTGTCTTTTCTGTGTGCTTATGAAATGAGAACCAAAAATGATGTGGCTTCTCAGCAAAGTGATATTTTGAGTCATTTTAGATTTTATAGTGAAAATACAAAAACATTTACTTGATCTGCCAGGCATGCATTATTTAAGTATGTACTATATGTTAGCCTTAATATTTTTGCAGGTATAATATAAGACTAAACTGTTTGTAGCAAGAAAGTATTTTTTTCAAGTGTTTCAAATGTTGGTACTGTAAAAAAACTGGGACTCTTACTGAGAATTTTAATCTGACACTCAGAAGTTTAGTATGCCATTGTTCTGTTACTCTGCACCTATATAATATACAGAGCTGATTTCAAAATTTTCATTATAAAATGTCATCCTGTTTCTAGTCATTTAACCTTGTATTGATAGTCTCCTGCAACAGAACAAAATTGCGATTTGAAAGTACCATTTTACTAAGTTGATTTAGTATTTCCATTATGTGTGACTACATGATGTCTATGATTTAAGAATGCAGCCCATATTGGGAATGCATCTTCTTTGTGTTATCCCCCTAAGGATAGCATAGTTATCTGAAAATCGTGTTTGGAAATTCTGTAATCAAATCTTGAAGTAGAACTGACTTCTAAGCCTGCTTATCTTTACTGATACTATCTCTCTCTCTCTCTCACTCTCTCTATATTTGAAGCTTGTCTCTTCTGTGTCCTTATGAAATGAGAACCAAAAGTGATGCTGTCATGTCAGAAAAGTGATACGATTGTGTCATTTTAGATTTTGTAGTAAAAGTGCCCAAAAAACTTACTGGATCTGCCAGGTATGCACTTATTTAAGATTCTCTTATCTACCTTGCCTGGATAATTGTGGGTCAGTACTGGTCTACCATATATCAGAAGTGAAACAAATCCTGTATATTTTAACAAAAAGAAGGATAGATAATTTTTTTTTTTTTGGAACATGTCATGGCTCAGGTATCATGCTCTGAAACAATTAAAGAAGATGAGACCAAATTAAACACTGAACTGTGCTGTTTAAAGGTTAGACTAGCTGTCTTATGTGTATTTAATGTGTGAACATATGGATGTCACTTCTTGAAAGGTTTGTAATGAAATCTAGGAGGAGGTCTGACAACAAGCCTTTTATTTAACAGATATTGGTATTTATAGTCCTTCAGGGTAAGATTGTGGCAGTTTGCATTGTAATTTGCTTCTTTTGCTGGTTCTGTTCTGTTGTAGAATGCATTTCAACTTAATTATAGTTCAAAACACACTATACGCTCTGTATATTTGTCTTGAATAGAGAAGCTTTTCGTCACTGAAATTATGACTGTCCAACCACCCTCAGTGTGGGCTCGTATGCTGTAAAGAATGTGGCATGAAGGTGTATATTTCTTTTTATATCTGAATTTACCAGCTAAATGTTATTCTATGGCAAAGGGTCGTGACATATTTTGTTGAAATTTGCATTAAAATTTGAATATGTTTCATAGATTTGCTATGTACAGCCAGTGCTCTTATGGGTGTTCTATTTTTTTGCCATTTTGTCATCCATAAAAATGTAATGTACATTATACACTTTCCACACTGACAGTCTCAATACGTATCTGACTGGTGTTATTAATATATTCTTATTAAATTAGCTTCAAAGATAACACTGTTTTCTCTGAAAAGTAATATTTTCTATCATTTACTGTCATTTGATTTGTTGTTATAAAACATCACATTAAAACAACCATGTTTACTTAATGTGATAGGCATGGATACATTTGAGATTTTTGCTATCTGCTTTGCATAGTTGCTTTTAAATCAGTAATGGTCTAGAATGTACTGTATATGTATGTATGTATATAGACACACACACACACTGACCTTATACAATTTCTAACTGTAACATCATGTAATAAATATTTTAAATTCAGCCCTATAGTATACAGTTTTAATTCTAATATGGCTTTGACTACATTAGCTGTAAAGGTAGGAATAACATTAATTCCTAATTCCAGTAACTTGATTTGTAAAGGGCTAAAACCATAACTGGTTAGATTTTTTCTAGTCTTTCCACAGCTGTATAAGCATTATCATATTTAGCCTTCATATCAAGACGCTGTTCAGTAATACTGTCTTAATATGGTTATCCAATTTAATAATATCCTCATGCAAAACATTAAGTATGCTAATATTGTTCTTAATAAGCGAATTCAGAAATTCATTGCTAGCTTTAGGAAAAAAAAAACTTGATCACTTCATAAAATGGATCAATACCAGTTAATCATTGGGAAACTTAAAATAATTGCAACCCTTTAAAGACAATCCCCAAAGATACACAATGTTCAAAGTACATATTTTCAAGTAGGGTGGAACGATACCACTTCACTTTCTTTTCAAACTCCAAAATACATCCCTTCAATTCATGTTGTTCAAAAAATGCAATAGAACCTGTAGTACTCTCTTAAAAGGGGCTTCTGTGGTTTCTGAAAAGAGCAGACAAATTGTTGTAGCAGTCAGACCCAACTGAGGTATACAGAGATGATCCAAAGTTCTCATTCAGCTGTTCCCCACCCATTCTAATATAAGTCAAAGGAACCAAAGAAGAGTCATCATTGTTCCAAGATTCCTTGAGGCTCTTAAGCTATGCAACATGTGACAATAAATCGACCAAGGATTTCTACATCGCTGTCACGATAGTCTGTAGATTCTGAGCAAACACATTTTGACTGTTTGGAAAAGGGTGAATGGGCAAATCCAGAAGTTCCTCACTGTTAACGCTAGACATTGGAAAAGGCTTAAACAAGTAAGCATTTCTTGATGAAGTGGTAATCCAAATAAATAATAAAATAAAACCACAAAAATACCATTAACTAGGATGTAAAAATAGAATTGCCACTAGAAAACTTCAATGCATGCTACTTTAATCTCTGTAAATCCAAAGCAACCAAATCGAAGGCAGGAAACACCAGCAAAGGTTCCACAGTTTAATAACACAAAATAGGACAAAACGTAGTCCAAATACACAGATAAACGCTCTTGGCAAAAAATTGCGTTTTCGTCTTTCCTCACAATGACTTCATCAGATAATGCCAAATTGAATTAATTAGAGCTTTAAATAGTAAAAACTTTCAAAAATTATCCTATCAATCACAGTGCATCATAAAGCAACCAATCAGTAAATAATCATCATGAATATTAAAATACAATAAACACATGTTAAAAAAAGCCTTATACTTAATCTTTTCCAATAAATTAATGTATTAAAAATAAGTTTATTATATACATAATTAATAAATAAAACTGATTTTATAAGATCTATAGAGTGCAAGATAAAAAATTCCAAAATACATATAAAAACAATACTCCTGTTTAGAAACCCTTGTTTGGATTTAGTGCAAAATCCATTATTAATTATAAATAAATGCCGCCATCTATTGGCCATTATATAAATTACAAGCTTAAGAAAGTATATCTTTGTATTTTGGTTTTTTAGTTTCTTAAATATCTGCAGCTTTTAATTTGAGTACTGGGGCTATGGATACACTTTCATTTAAGCCAGGTTTCTTCGTGGCATTAAGGTATATTTGCCACCATAGCTCTCTGTAAGCCACCCTTTCTTCCCATAAGCCTCCTCTTAAATCCTTTTTCACCTGTTCAATGACAAAAAAATCAAAAGTTGCCTCTTTACACTCTTTTGTGTGTCTATATAAGGCGTTGGTATCTTTGGCCTTAGAAATCTCATAGTAATGTTCGTATATTCTTCTCCTCAAGACTCGTTCTGTTTTTCCTATATAGAAGGAATTGCATTTTTTACAAATGCTTATATAGACTACACCCTTTGTCTCACAATTATAAAAACCATTACTTCTTATAATTTTGTTATTCCTACTAGGGATGATTATTTCAGCAGCATTTAACATGTGGTCACATTGATTACAGTGACCACACTTATAACTACCTTTCCTTTTTTGGCCATCCATTCCATCGTTTGTTATATTCCGTCTAGTTTGGGATTCTAGAATGTTCTTTATAGTCCTGGCATTTCTATATACAATTTTTGGAGTCAAATTACTTATACCATTTATATCGGATAGGGCTAGGAACCTAGTCCATTCATTTCTAAATATTTCACTAACCCTCATATTAGACACATTGTATTCCATAGTTAAAGCCTGTTCATATCTTGGTTCGTTGTCTATGTTGGTGGTCTTATTTTCTATAATATTATTAATAATTTTTTGTCCCTTTATTGGCTGAAATTTAATTTCCCTCCCCAATTCCACCTCAGTTCTCAATTTAGTTATAAAGTCCTTTGGATAACCCCTTTCCTCAAACATTTTACTTAGTAAATTGCATTCTGTAAAAAAATCTTCACTAGCGCTGGCCATCCTACTACCCCTCACGAACTGCCCTTTAACAATATTCTTCTTACAATGTGAGGGGTGTGCGCTAGTGAAGTGAAGAAAGGAGTTACAGAAGGTTTTCTTCCTATAAATCTTAGTTTCAAAGTCACATCCTTTCTTATATATTTCTACGTCTAAGTATTGCAATTTTTCTCTTGAAAGGGAGTAGGTAAATTTTAAGAAATTGGTGGAATTGTTTATGTAGTCAAAAAATTCATTGAATCTATCGGTTCCTGCTGTCCAAAAAATGACTATGTCGTCTAGAAAACGACGATACAATGTCCAACAGTCTTTATAACTAGAATTAATTATATAATCTTCCTCCCATTTCGTTAGGACAATATCAGCATAAATGGGCCCACAAGCTGCGCCCATTGCTGTACCCTGAATTTGTTGATAGTATTCGCCTTGAAAGGTAAAGAAATTGTATCTCATTACCATATCAACTAGCCCGGTAATTATACTTTTTTCAGCCTGTGTTAACTTAGTATTTCTATAAACCATTTCTTCAAACATAGTAAGACCTTCATTGTGTGGAATGCATGTAAAAAGGTCCACAACATCAATGGTAATAAATAATAAGTCTTCATTATATAATTCCGGACCAATACATCTTAAAAAATCCCATGAATCTTTCAATGTATATATATTCTCAGTACTTATGTGTTTTACCTTATTGTCCACATATTTTGCCATTGGAAGCGTTTTAGACCCTGCTGCTGAGACAATAGGTCTCAAAGGAGGGTCTTCCAAGTTTTTGTGGACCTTAGGTATTCCGAATATTGTTGGTATTCTTGGTTTTGCCACATATAAGTATTCAAAAGTTTTTCTATCCATTGATCCTTCATATAATAAGCTGTTTAATAAGTTATCAATTTTGTAATAGGCTAAATTAATTTCGTTTAGTGAGACTAAGGTATATTTTCCCGTATCATTTAGTATAAAATTCATCTTTCCTTCGTATATAATATTGTCCATAAAGACAATATCACCACCCTTGTCCGGTTTCATTATTCTCAGGTCATTGTTATTTTTTAACTCATACAAAATTTCATTTTCTTGCTTAGAAAGATTAAATTCGATCACCCTTTCTTCATACAGTTGTCTAATTTCGTTTTCTAACATGTTTTCGAAATTTTTGACCTGCGGATGCAAGGGTGGGTTATATGTACTTCTACGGACCAAAACTGAGTCTTGAGGAGGTAAATTACTCCTATTATTTGAGTTAGTAGAGGCAAACAAAATACCAAAATTAATTTTCCTAAGAAAAAGCTTAACATCTATAATGGTATTAACCAATTCACCCTTTATAGTTGGAATAAATTTAAAACCTTTACTCAACAACTGAAAATGTATTTCAGTAGGAATAATACTACTAAAGTTGTAAATGGTAAAATTTCCAAAAGTATGTGTAATACCATCAACTTGAATGGCATTATGATGTTGTTCAATACCAGGGGTTGGGTGTATTACATCTAATACCTCCCCCTTCTCCCCCCCCTTTTTTGAAAATTTTGATATCCATCCTGTTTGTTATAGGAATTGTAAGAGTCTCTCCTTAAAGGGGGAAATTCATTATCATAATCTGAATATACCCTTCCTTTACCATCGTCATCATGATATACAAAAGATGGATCACCATAATGCTGATAAAAATCATTTTTCCTAAAGGGCGGCTTGGGATAATGGGTATTGTTTTCATACTCATGTAAGTCTCTCTTTAACTTACTTATTTTCCTTTCAATAACTTCGCTGCATTTCCACTCAATATCATCCTTAATTTTATAATACTTGTCTCTTTCTTCTCTGATTTGAAAAATAAGGTCTTCCTTAACACATAAATCTAATGTCTCTATCTCATTTTGCAATAATTCCTGCACTCTATTATTCTCCTGAATAATTAATTTTAAAATTTCAAGACCACATTGATTGAAAACTTTCAACAATTCTTGATGAAAAAGTGATCCCCCTATAACATTATTAGGATACTTAAATATTCTAAGACCCTTAGGAACCACTTTCCTATTGATGCACTCTGTTAAATATTCATTTTCTATAGTTAAAGTCTTAAATTTCATCATGAGTTTATACAATTTGTCTAATTTATTGTAATAGCTAATACCATCAGCAGAAGTCTGCTTTTGTCCATTTTTAAACTGGATGTTGAAAGGCATTTTTAACCAGTCATTAATATAATTGCTTTTCCACGAGGTGTGGAAAGAGTTATTAACAGTACCTTTGCTTCTGTGGCTACTAGTGGGGTTATCCGGAGTATTGCCAGCATCAGCCAGCAAGGAGGATGATCTGTTGCCAGTATCAGTTTGCGCCAAAAGCATTGGCGTCTGAGCCGGATTAAAAGTTTCACCATTCGGTTCTTCTCCTGCAAGGTCGCGATGTGCAAATCCACTATTGCGACGTTTTCTTTTGGATTTAGCTCCCATTGACCATTCGGTCCGTTCCGACACACTGTTACTCTCTTCTCCTTGCTTCCGGCAAAACGTCTGGCAAAGCGGCGTCAAAATCTACTACTTTAATCTACTTTAATCTCTGCTTTTGTCTCATAAAAAACAGACTTCATCAGAAAGCTCTCATGAAAAACAATACATGCACCATTCAATTTATAAGTATCAAATCACATGACATTTGATCAATTAATACATATATTGTGCAGTATATACACTAAATACCTAAAATGAAACAATGTGTCAATAGAAACCAATCTACTTTAACCTTCTCTTTTTCAAAAAGCTAAAGTTTTCAAGTGGATATTCTATTTTTATGTTCTGCTTAACGCTATTTCATGGTTTTATTTTATCACATACATGGTTCTTCAACTGATTATGATTTGTACTACAACTTGCTCATCTCAGCCATGTGTGCTTTTGTTGAGGGCACACATTGTTATTTTTGTTTTTATCTCCTTGAGTTCTTTCGCCTTACCTTCCAAGACCATTGCTTATATGGTTACTCAAGTATGATCACCCATTTCTGACACTCAGACTTCCATATATTTCATCTAAGTATGATCTCCCATTTCTGATACCCAACCTTCATTTTCTTACCTAGTAGCTTAGTGCTTGCCATTCCTTTAATGTGTTCAGAAGAGAGAGAGAGTCTTTATTGTTCAGTAAGACTTTTGACTAAATTCAAAGGTGCTAAACTGCTTGCTTAGAGTAGTAATGTTCAGAATAACAAATAATTCAAAATACTGAAAAAGAAAATATTTGATAGGGTTGAATTTTGAGTAATATTTATGAGGTTTGAGGGTATCTTCACTGGTCTTCCTCAAAATAAATAAGTGAAGAATATAATTCTTATGCTGTTAAGTTCACAAGTCTTTGTATTTTCATTCTGACCATTTAGTTTCCTAATTATAACAGCTGTAAATATATTATTCCATTTTTGATTTTTCATTTCGTATTTTATATTGTAGATTCAACATGAACTTTGTCAAAGGCTTATTAAAATAAAAAGTTGTCATTATTTTCATTACAAAGTTGCAATAGACTGTATTTTTCCAAAAGTATAACTAATGATTGAGTCCTGACTTATTGTTTGTGTAATCAGTGTATTTAACATGTGCCATATTCAGGGTTTGGGAAATGTCAAATGTTTTTAGTCTTTACGCATGACTTATTTTTCACATAAAAGGTATTCGATAAAATATTTCATTATTGTATTGTATCACTTATCTATCAGCTGTAAGATACGTTTTTGCATTTACACTAAAAGCTGGTTTTAAAATTTCCAGCTCAACGCTACTTTGTTCTGAGGTGGTCATCTTAGGAGTTTCCTACTGTACTGCATTAATTAACTTGGGACCAAACCTTTAAAGTATGTAGTACATCAAGTCCTGTATGTCTAATAGCTGTTTTGTAATGCACTGATGTTAGATGAACCCGTATATCTGGATCATTGATTAAATTATATTTTATGAGGTAAAATTAGTGCCTTTGTTTTCTATATTGTGTTGAATTTCTTGACACCCATGTCTTGAATGCATACCAAGTTGGACATGATTGCAGAAATCAGATCATAATTTTTTGCAGTTCATGGAACTTTAGCTACCCCAATATACTACTAGTCACAGACAAATGAGGAGGAATGCCTACTGTTTTACAGCTTTGAAAACAGTAACATATTTAACTCTGCCTCACTAACCAGTGTGTCTTTTATTTTGAAAAAGAAGTGTGACAGTCCAAAGTGTTTTAATGCTCTTTAAGCTATTCTAGTGCTGCTGTTACAGCTGTTTTAGCTGCCTGGCATTGCTGTGTAGTGGCCAAAATTTTTACTCTATCACAAGACAACAGTGCTGATAAGTTCTTAACAAAACTGTAAGCATTTTTCATATGGTAGAAAGGTGCATAACAAAATCATCTTTTTTCTGACTTTAAAGAGTAACCACAACTCTGTAGTCACAACACATAATTTAATTATTTTCCTCATGGCTTGAGTGATAAGCAGTCAATGGGTTCATAGGTTAGTACTAGGCTAACTGCCCTTGCTAGTCATTGTAAGCCTAGCCAGTTATCTCTTGTGAGACTCAAACCCTGCACCTTGTGTTTGTAAGGCAAACACCTTAACCATTAGGCCATCCTCCCAACCTGTCAAAGAAAAATATCTAAGGTTACTTCTTTATAATCATATTTAATATGATATAATTTATAATATCAGCAAGTCAACTGGCTTCAGAAATACTCTTATCTAGAGATTTAAATCTCTTCCACAATACCAACAGAATGTTTTGGAGGGACGGGTTTATCTCACAGAGGATACCGCTGCTCCGGAACAGACTCCTCATCCACATAAAACAAAGCTCATCCCTGTGTATATTCAAACACAACTAGGATCTATAGATTAATAACAGAATATTTACCCCAGGTCTGCCCCCTGTACTACTAATGGACAGAAACAGCTCCTTAAAGCTTAATTTCATGCAGTGGGCCTGTCAAATTATCTGTGGTATGATCGCAGTTATTATCTCTAGTGGTAATATATAATTGGTGACCATGAGATTGTTAATGCCAATTTAACACCAAATGAGAGAGGTTGAGTCAAACACCAATAGGGAAATTGGCTAGGCCTAAAATGGCCTGCAAGGGCAACTAGCCTAGTACTCACCTATGAATATGTAGTCAGTGAAATGTTTAGCACAATTTGCTGTGCTTTAAGTTGTAGTTGTCTAAATTCCAGTTTCAGAGCAAAGAAAAAAATCTTCTGAGATGCCAATTTCACTGACTGAAAAGTAACTTTGACCAACACTTTGTCCCTATTCGGATGTTGTAAAATTAAAAAAAAAACTGTATGCTACTCAGCCAGCATAAAATAGCCTACAAAGTGACTAATTAATTTATAATTTTAAAGTGACTGCAGCTTATGGTATCTTTTGGTGATTTTTAAAATGTTAATGGAAAGGTAATACAGGCTTTAAAATGGAATTATTCTCTAAAGACAAATATAATTTTATTTCAAGGAAACACATCTACAGATGTTCCTAATTATATCACTGTTGCAGTAGTTTTTGTAATATGGGCTGTATCCTTCCAGGGATACCATCCATCCAGTCTACAAAACTTCAGTCTCCTGCTTACGCCGTGCATCCATTCATAGCACAGGAATACATGCTACTGTATGAGAACTTAACATGCATGCCAAAATGTAGAATGTTCCTGCTGTTAGTATGCTTATGCAGACTTTAATAAGCTTAGCTGCTTGTAGTAACAGACATCACACAGATAAGTAGCCGATTGGGACCCTTCCTTCTTATTAAAGATTATTCAAAAGAATATCTATTGTCTGTCATAATGAGAGATGTTCTTGTGGAAGATGAATTCCATATAGAAACATGCATTCTATTTTTTTTTACTCCCCAGTAGCTAGAAAATAAAAAGAAGTGATGAATTCCATATAGAAACATGCATTCTATTTTTTTTTTACTCCCCAGTAGCTAGAAAATAAAAAGAAGTTGACAGGTGTAGTGAGAGATGGAACCCAAATGTCCACTTCACTTGTACTGTCTTGAACTGATGATTCTGCTGTGGTATTTATGCAGCCATCAGACTTTCAGTCTGGTTCTCCTGGGCCCTCTAGTCTGTCCCCTTTGGTGTCTGCTATGGCTTGGGATTCCTGAATGTCCTTTCAGATCATTCATCCTATATAATCAGCCAGGAAGGGAGAACCAAGCATTATCATGTCTCAGGGTGAGGGAAGCAAATCTCAAGCACTGGTGAAGGAAAGCATCAGTGGGGTGCTCATGGAAGTTTGACTTATGGATTCATCACCAAAGACCATATACCTTGAGACGCTAAAGAAGATTACCCAGAAGACCAAGCACCTGTCACCTCCTACTCAATCTTCTCATATAGGATATCAGGAAGATTATTTAATTTTGTTCAAGGGTTATTTAAAGCCATCCAGTCCTTTCAAATATCCTTTCCAACCTCTTTTTCTTCCACTCTTGTTAAGCAGAGGGAACCATGAGAATAAATTCTTTCTGAATTTGATCAGGAAAGATTTGGCTATACCTCACAAATCTGTTTTCCCCTGCCTGTGAGTCAGAATCTGAGAATACTCTTACCTCAGATTCCCCAGATGAAGACATCTCCTATAGAAAGACCGTCTCCAAAATGAAATTTTTAAGCAGGAAGAAAAAGAGGTATTGGGACTCATGAAAGAGATGATATGAGCTCATCAGCATGGACTCAAGCAAGCCTGTGGCCATCACCCAGTCTTAGGTACTTTAAGGGCTACCTTTACCACAGAAACAGTTTCTCTGGATTCCCAGCTATAAAGAAACCTTGATGGGTTCTGTAAAGTAACAGATATTTCATTTACATTTCTCTATAAGAAGCCAGTCATAGACCTTGGCGTTATTTCTTTAGATGGGGGCAAAAGTACTAAAGCCTTTTCTTCAGCCAGTCATATCCTAAATGACAAGGATAGTCATGCCGTCAATAGATTTTAGGCAACAGCTTTCTACTTCTTCCACTTTAGGCTTTAGGGGAATTAAGTTTTCAAACACATATGCCAAGATACCTTTTTTTTAATTTTTTGCAAATACTCAACAATCTTTGGATAACTTCCATAATTCTGAAGTTAAATTCAGTCTGTTGGAAATGATTAACTCTGTTTCCCAAGTCACTAAGCACTCAAAAGATGTGCTTGTGATGCTGTGGATGGCATTTTTAGAGGTGCAGCTACTGGAATTTTTATGAGTAGGAATGCCTGAGTTAGGCTACATCACTTCCTAGGGGACATAAAGGCTTAGCTTTTAAATACTCCTCTCGAAAAAGATCTATTTCAAAATTCTTCAGCTGATGTGTTTAATAAGTTGGCAGAGAGAGGCAAATTAATGAAAAGGATCAAGCAACTGTTTTTGTCTCCCATTCCCAAGTGCCAAAGAAATGTTCCCTTCAATAGAGGGTCTTTCCTTTGAAAACCCTTTAAATCTAACCAGCAAAAATCTAAGTAAAAGTGTAAGAAAAAATGGCTTGATGATAGTAAACAGGAAGGAGTTGGGTCTCAAGGACTCTCCTTTCAGAAGAAAAACCTATGACTATCCTTGCCTCCTATCTAGTACCTCCGCCCCATGCTAGTCTTCCTTCCAAAATTGTAAACAATCTCTCACTCTCTGTGCCTTCCATTTTGGAGAGCAATAACTTCAGACTCGTGGGTGCTAAGTATCATACACCATGGTAACAGGCTTCAATGGCCATCCCCTTCCATTCAGTGTAGAATTCCTCTGCCTCCAAAGAGCCAACTGTATCTTTTGCCTCAAATTATTGCCAAACTTCTTATAAAGCAAGTTCACCCTTAACAAAGAAAAGGTTTTTACTCCAGACTGTTTCTGGTCCCCAGAAAAGAAGGTACTTGGAGGTCCATTTTAGATCTTTTCAAACTGAACACCTTTCTTTTTGTTCCAAAATTCAAAATGCCTAACCTTCAAAACCTTCTTCACCTCCTGTTATAGTGTGCTTTCCTAGTCATTCTAGATCTCAAAGATGCCTGTTTGCATATCACAACCCCCCCCAAATATTTTTTTTTTTAGATTGTTTGCCTTGGGATTGTATTTGAATTTATTTCTTTACCCTTTGGTCTCACTGCTATCCCAAAAATCTTTGCAAAGTGATTTGCCTTGGTCATAACCTTTTGCAGACTGTAAGGCAATCACATATACTCTTACCTGAATAATAGCCTGATTTAGGCACCTTCCAGCCAAGGCATTATGACCTCCCTTCAGTTCACAGGGCATCTTCTCAGCAACCTGGGCTCCAAACTACTTCTGAATAGATCATCCATTGTCTCTTCTCACACGATAGTCTTCTTAAGTTTCTTCTGGACACATCTCTGATAATAGTCTTACTTCCTGCAGAGAAAATGATTTCTTACCATCATCATTTTCTAAGTGTCTTGCAAATAAAATCTCTACAGCAAGAGAATGTCTGAGGATTATTTGTTTTATGTCTTCATCCATCCTCATGGTCCCTCTTGCCTTACTCCACATGAGGAAGATTCAGTGGTTTCTCAAATCATTTTTAGCCTATTATCTACATCCACAATCCTTTCCAGTTTCTGTGCTTTGCTGTTTAAAGAAGGAACTCAACTGATGGGCCAGTCAGTTATGGGTAAATTCTTTCTCAGTTGGCCATCATAAATGCCTGTAAGACTTCACATGGGGAGTGGTGTCTCAAGGAGTCAAGATCGAGTCACTTTTCAGACAAACACATAAATCTAAAGAAGGTTATGGCCTTGATAAATGCTGTCAAGACACTAAATCAGCTTTTAAAACCTGAACCACTATTAGTGATAACAGACATCACCACTGTGGTGTAGTTCATAAACAGAGGGGGTAATGCTACAAGCAACATGCATTCTTTTCTTTTTAACACCTTTATTAAATTATCATTTAAGACATAGGCAAATATACATTTCCATAAAAAAAACATATTAACATGTTCCTAGTTACAAACATTATATGTCATATATTTTTAAATAACTATTGTCAGTTCAGCATTACATAAATATCTCAATTCCTGACTAGCCTTAAATCTCTCTTCTCCAAAATGTTGTTTTGCATGTATTGTTCACACAATTTACATTTTTTTATATGTGATTTGCTCATACACTTTTCTAAAGATCCCACTTCCATTAATGTTATCTCTTGTTAGACTATGCAGTGCTTCAAATACAGTTAGTTTAGATCTTGATATATATTTTCTAGTTATTGCTTTTTTGGCTTCCGTGAGAATTAAACTTAATAAGGCCTTACTATATCTAGGTAATTCAGAGCTTATGTCCCTGCTCAAAAATTAATTTCCTTAGTTAAACTCATTTGCTCATTCAATATTTCTGACAAAGTACTCTTTACTATCTATCAGAGAAACAATTCTTTGGCCTCTGCTTAAGGTATAAAAATATCTATGCAAAAGCTTCCAAGCAAAGATCTTAATATCTTCTTGACTTTGTTGCATACCTGGGAGCCGTGCATATGCCCTTTCATTGCTTACTTGTGAATTCTCTATCCAATCTCTCTTCACAGTCTTTACTAACCTCCTCTGATTGATTCCTATAGCCATCTTGCAATATTTTATATGCCCTACTTATTCTCCCTTTTTTAATAGGGGCTTCTGTTCTAGATTTAACTAGAAACTCTACCAGAGCAGGTCATTCACTTAGGATTCCCCTATCCCCTTCTCTTTACCTATCCTCTGATATCAGTGCCTGATAGAGAAGGCAATCTCTGCTTGCAGTCCGAATGCCTTCTTGGCCTCCTCCCATTCTGTTACCGTTCCATCTCTAGTTATTTGCTCCCAGTACCTTGAATCCCTTCCAGTTTTCTCCAGTAAATTACAGCCCCACCTTGCCTATTCTGTGTACCCCTAACTGCAGTCATGCTAAACAGCGAAATCTCCTTTCTCCACTCTTGTGTTGTTTAGTTCATGGAATATTTTCTTCTACTTTATGAATATAATATTCTGCATGGATATTGTTATTCTCCTTAAGGATTTGCATTCAAAATCTTACTCTGTTCTTATTTTTTTTTAATTTTCTGTGATTCAGCATCATCCTTTTCCACTTTGAATTTCAGCTTTCTGCTTCTTGTATGTATATGAACCTTAACTGTGTAGCTCTACAATATCCTTTCAAATCAGGTAATTCTAATCCACCTTACAATGTTGGAAAGGTCAACTTATCCCACTTCACCCTTGCTCTCTTCACCTTCCAGGTAAATTCCCTCACCTCTTTATTAATTACTGTCCACAGCTTCTCCTCTGGTTGATAAAAATACTCCTGACTATATATTAAACTGAAGGAACTAAAACATTTTCACTGCTTGTATCCTGTTATCCATATTCATAAACAAGAGCTTCCGGTTTCTCAGTTTTTTTTATTAGCTTTTGTTTAGTCTCTTCCTACATATCCATAGCTGCCATAACTGAATCCTCTTTAATCAAACTCCTAAATACTTCATTTTACCTTGTCCCCATAAATATGGGTATTGCTGGACCAGTCCAAGCATGGGTACATAGATTACAGCTATAACCTTTATTTTATCTTCATTACTTTTATATCCCAAAATGACTTGAAACTATCTCAAGATAGCCCAGAAAATTGAGATATCCTTTTCTGGTTTTATCAGGTACAAAATAATATCATCTACACAGAAAGCCAACTTTTTTATTACCATATCAATTATAATGTTGACTTTCTGAGTCCCTTATTTTCCTTGCCAATGACTCTAAATATAAAGCAAATAAAGAGGAAAGAGGACACCCCTGCCTGGATCCTCTGTTCAAGCACAACTTATCAGAGAGGAACCCTCCCTCTTTAATTCATTCCTCCAATCCCTCATATATCCTCCTGATTAACTTTATCATTGTATATGGAAATACACATTTTTCCATTGCTATACTTATAAAATCCCAGCTTACTCTGTCATGTGTTTTGTCTGCATGAAGACCCACCAACAGCAGCAGTATTTTTTTTTACTTTCTGCTCAATCATTCTTCTATTAATGTTGCCAAATGGTAGCCTTCTCTCCACAAAAAAAAAAAAAAAAAAAGAAAATTTTGAAACATAATTTTGGCAACGGTTTGGCCACACTTTTAGCTATTGTAGATAAATACATTATAATCATTGTTTAAAATTGAAGTGGGCCTATGTGAAGCTGGGTCTAACGGGTCTTTACCTTCCTTAAGTATTGCAGGCATCACAGCTTTCTTCCAGGATTTTGGCATTTCCCTTCCTTTAAAATACTGTTAAGCAAAACCTTCCAGATCTTTATCACTTTCTTTCTTCACAGCTTCTAAATTTCCCCAGGAATGCCATCCATTCCTGGAGACTTTTTTTCCTACAGATTGATTGTACGGCACCATTTTTATTTCATCTCCTCCTGTCTTTTGTTGAGCCTCATGTACCTCTAACCTTGGTATATTTAAGTCTTCCATACATACTTCCATTTGTGCTCTTTCTTGATTTTCACATTTCTCTGCCTTATACAAATTTTCATAAACATTATGAAATATTTGTAATACCTCTACAGGATCTCAGGTTTTGTTTCTTGTTATAAGCTCCCTAAGTCTGGCAACAACCCTTTCTTTCTGTTGCCTAAGTCATTGTGTTAAAAGTTATTCTGCTCTGGAGTTATTGTCAAAAATAGTTGCTTAACAGCAATCTTTCTAAACTCGTGTACACTATCCGGATACTCATTTATTTTCTCTTTATCACTCTGCATTTGTGCCAATTTTTCTTCTGTAAGATTCCCTTTATTCTAAAATACTTTAACCTTTAACAGCCCATCTAAATAATTCCTCTTACTTCTTAACCATATCTCTTTTTCCTTTATTTCTACCCTGTTTTTAAACTTTACTTTCATATTATCCCACTCACTAGCAGTAACTTCTGAAGAAATTTCTGTCTTCCCTAATAATTCTGCAATAATTTCCATTACCCATTCTATCAGTTCTTCTCTTTTTAACAAGTAGGTGGGGAAGCACCAGTGTCTCATTTTTTACTTCATTACCCTGCATTTTGACATTAGTTGTTATTGGTGCATGATCTGAAACAGTTATTGTATATGTGTCGAAGCTTTCAAGTAAATGTGTGTGATATCCTTCTATTCTCATGTTACAATATTCTCATTAGTGGGATTCTCTGCCTCAGGTGACCTGAATGTCTGGCTCCTATGCCAAAGCTTAAGCCTGGTTACTGTCAGGTGCATGAGACATCACAAGCAGGGCCATAAACCGTGGGCCATAAATGTGACATCTGTATGCATAGACCTCAGAACTTCCTGCCACAGTCAAACGTCAGCTTGCTCGTTTTGCTCTGCACTTCAGAAGATGATATAGATAAGTACCCCATTGGGAAATCTTTATTTTACTTAGGCTTAGATTCCTGTTGCTCTTTTATATAGCCAATGTCATCTAGGAAGGGAAAATGTAAGTGCAGTCACCAGATTCCACACAAGAATTTCAATGAACTTTGTCTTTTTTGCTTAGGCCAATTCCATGACCATATGACCTGTAGTATTTGTCAGTCGTTTGTTCCTAAAACCCTATGCATTTGTCTGTCAGCCCTTAAATTATTTCCAGAAAACCAACTACTCAGCTTCTGGCCTTAGGCATGGAAACTGAACCAGCCGTCGAGGTGGAGCCGCCTAAAAAGAAGGCCAAGGTTTGAAGGCCTGCTGCTGCACCTCTAACATCAGACTTCCAGCCAGCTACTGGTCTAGGGGCTGAGGAACATCCGGAAGAACTGGCGACATGGTCAGGTGCCTTGTTGGAAACCACCCTAGAATCTCCAGTTGGCATGTCTGTGGAGGTTACTGTGATGTCGAGGGAGAACTGGATGGTTGCTTACGGTCTCAGACCAGGGCTCCTCGGTTATAGGCCTGCCACTTGATCTTAGGCCTTCTCCTTCCCACATTGTTTCAAAGACTACTCCTCTGAGGAGAAAACAAAAAAACTAAACATTTGTCTACCACAACTGAAGACCAGCCAGACTGGCAAACTTTTTCCCAATCTCTGGTTCAGGCCTTTATGGCCCTCAGACCCACTGCCTCTCAGACGCCTGCTCTGCTTACCCTTAGCTCTAGGCCAGCCTCAACTACTTCCATCCCCCTTGTTCACACTCAGGAGGAAGATTCATCTTCCTCTTCTTTGGATGAATCTCTGACATACACCTCACAAAGAAGCTGAGATCCCTCATAAAATCCTCCATAGCTAGTTATGAAAATAAAATTGCCAAAGATTCCAAACACAACCACAAGGCATTCTATAACTATGTCAAGAATCTAAATGGCAATGCTCAGATCTGCTCTGAGCTACAACAGAATGGCAGTAAATATACTGATCCCAAGGATATTGTCAATATCCTGGCAGATCGATTCATTGCCAACTTCACCCCCTAAAGGGCCCATCTCAATACCAAAAGATTTCCATATTCCAGTAATCATGGCCACATAGGTAAGAACTGCACTCTCCAAAGCTAAGAATACAGCATCCATGGGACCAGATAATATCCCGGGCTGAGTACAACATGAACTACAAAATTAACTGGCACCTCACCTAAGTGTCATGCTTAATCATAGCCTCACCTCAGACTTCGTGCCCACTAAGTGGCGCACAGCTACAGTTATCCCACTCCACAAGGGGGAATCCAACTTGGATCCTGGGAACTACCATCCCATCAGTCTGATGAGCTTGATCTGCAAGGCCATGGAAGATATTATCATGAAACTTATAAACAAAGAAATTGGCAACCTTCAAACACTGGAACCCACCCAGTTTGGATTCGTGAAGGGCTTATCGTGTCTCCTGAACCTGATTGACTTCTTTGAATCAGTCTCCAGAGCCATGGACGAGGGTAAGGCAGTCCACGCAGCCTATCTGGACCTTGCCAAGGCCTTTGACACCATCCCCCACTCTGGAATCATAGATAAACTTACTAAGCTGGGCATAAATCCCTATGTTACTCAATGGGTTGCCAACTGGCTTACTGACAGAACCCACACTGTAAAAGTAGCCGACTCTGAATCCAGATCCAGACAAATGACAAGTGGAGTATCTCAGGGTTCAGTCCTGGGACCGCTCTTGTTTGGCATCTACTTCTCTGAAGTACAGGCCAACACTAAGGGACTCTGGCTAACAAAGTTTGCAGATGACTGCAAACTTGGAGCCATTATTCAATCCCCAGATGATGTAGATATTCAACAAAAGGGCCTTACAGAAACAGATGTTTGGTGCCAGAGCCATAGGCTCAAGCTCAATGCCAAGAAGTATATAGTTATCCCCTTTGGGAAAAAACATGTACCCATGAATTACCACATAGATGGCAGTACACTAAACACTGAATGTGTGATAAGAGACTTAGGAACACAGGTGGACAGTGGTCTCATCTTTGATAACCACATCGCCACAACAGTCAGGAAATCCTTCTATGTGGCTCACCTCATGACTAAGGGCTTTTCATCCAGAAAAAAGGAGGTCATTGTCCCACTGTACTCATCTCTCATTAGACCCATCATAGAGTACAATGCCCCATTTGGTATGTACCTCACAAGACATCTGCAACAACTGGAAAGGCCACAGAAACACCTCACTAAAAGAATCACAGGCCTAAAGCAGATACCCTATGCTGACCAACTAAAAAAACTCCAGCTATACTCTGTCACATATCGTCTACTCAGAGGCGATCTCTGCTAAACATACAAGGCCATGCCAAACCCAGAGCTGTTGGACATGCTGCACTTAAAGAAATCCCAATCCATCAGAGCCACATACTCTAGGGACCTAAACCTTGTCATCACAATGAACAAAACATGCTGGAGGGATAGGTTCCTGACTTAGAGACTCCCCATACTCTGGAATAGACTGCCCATACATGTCAAGCAGAGTACCTCCTTGGTCCTCTTCAAAAGGAACCTTGACAACTGGATGGGAGATAGGACATTTACCCCGGAGATCACGTCAGTTGCCCTGCTAGACAGGAGTCCAGGGAAGTAAATACTGTGGGAAGAAATAGCCAGGGAATTGTTATGGCTAGGCTTGCACAGGCCTTAGGGCTGATAGCCTAGTACCAACCTATGAACCTGTGAATTGGCATCTTCCCTGGAGTATTGCTCACCTGATGAAGAGTCCCTGGAAGGAGACTCCCCACCTGAAGATATTACATTTGGGGAAACTATCTCCAAGATGAGGGAGCACTTCAAGTGGGATGCCACTCTGATGACTGAGGTGCAAAAGAGATATTCTGAGCTCTTACAGATGGAGTTCCCATCTCCCTCTGCTATCCCCTTGTGATTCCAGCTTATCTAGATGCATTTGCTTCAGCCTCCAAGACCCCTGAATCCCAGACTCCAGCCCCTAAAAGGCTGTATAGGTTCTACAAAGTCCCTGATGACCACAAGTATCTCATTAAGCCACCTATGGCAGACCCAGCTGTCATTGCAGTGGCTCCAGAAAAGCAATCCGGGAAGATTCCTTCCTTCTGCCTTCTGCCATCGGATAAAGACAGAAAAGTGATGGACAGAGTGGGGAAAAAAGATGTATACTTCATCCACCCTGGCCTTTAGGGCCATTAACTACCAGGCACACATGGTTAAATATGTCTTGGACCAAATCTCACAGGCAACTTCATTACTATCGTCTTTACCTGATTCGCCTACCAAACCCCAGGTTGCCTCTAAGCTCTCCTTAGCAACACAAGTTGCCAAATATTCTATTAAATGCAGCTGTGATTTTGCTGAGTCTTCAGCCAGATCAGCTGCCTCAGCCTCTGTACTGCGCAAGTACTCCTAGCTAAGATTACAACCCCTCCCTGATGATTTCAAAAATAAGATCTTAGGTGTCCCCCTCGACAACACATTCCTTTTTGGCAAGCACTCTGCAGAACTCTTCAAAAGTTGGCAGGAAAAAAAGCAAGGAACTTCAGGACCTGAAACACTTATTGGTCTCACCAGTTCCAAAATTCTATAGGAACTACCCTGCAAAACCCACTTTTATTAGGAGAGCACCTATGTCTTCCTCTTTCACTTCTAAACACAGGAAGGGGTCTAGAAAATCTTCATCCACCAGGACTGCCTCTGTCCAATCCTCCCCAAGGCAGCCCAATCCAGACAGACCTAACAATGCATGACTGCCTAAACCACCTCCCCCTCTCCACCCACCTCTTTCACTGTCTACCTCTTTGGCAACATATCACTTCAGACCACTGGGATATATCAATAGTGGAAAAAAGGGTACTTTATGATCTGGCAGGAAAAACCACTATCAAGAGGGATACCCCTCCCTCCAAAAAAACAGCTTCACCTGATGCCCCAGATCACCCAAGATTTACTATCACAAGGGACCATAGAAAGGGTTCCCACAGGCCAAGAGTCTTACTCCAAGCTCCTCCTAGTCTCAAAAAAGGATGGCCCCTGGAGACCTATTCTGGACCTGTCCCTGTTAACCACCTTCCTGCAGGTACCTTCCTTACACTTGCTATCCCTTCAAACCATTCTTCCACTACTGCCACCCTGTGCCTTCATGGCCACTTTGGACCTGAAGGAGGCATACCTCCATATCCCCATCCACCTAGACTACAGGAAATGTCTATGGTTTGCTGTGCCATCATCACACATTCAGTTTACTGCTTTTCCCTTTGGTTTATCTTCAGCACCAAGGGTCTTCAAAAAGTGTCCAGCCTCAGCAGTAACTTACTGCCATACAAAGGGCATACAAATTTGCCCTTATCTGGATGACCTCCTCATTCTGGCAGAAGAGGAAAGTATTCTCAAGACTCACCTACAATTCACTATATCTCTCCTTCAGAGTCTCAGGTTTACTCTCAACGTAACAAAATCCTCCCTCACTCCATCCCAAGACAAAACCTGCTTGTGATGCAGAATAAAGACAGACTTGATGAAGACCTTCCTTCCTCAAGACAAATTCCATTCCCTAAACAGTTTCTTCCAGGACTTATTTCTTGTCAACCACATCTTTGCCAGGTAATTCCTCTATCTTCTAGGCTTTATGGCAGCTACTCTTCCTATGCTTCCCCTTGCCAGGTTGCACATGAGGAAGTTACAAGGTGGACCTGCTAACACAACAGAAGGGATCCCTCATTCATCCTCATCTGAAAACCCTCAGCCTAACCCTGTGGGTGATAAACTTCTGATCCCTTTCAGACACCTCTGAGGATGTGCTATCTGTCCTGCAGGAGGCCAGGAAACTCACCATGAGGAGATCCTGTGTATCAAAATGGCAAAGGTTCTCCAGTTGGTGTCTTCAGAGACAACTAGATCCCTTCCAAGTGGGAGTTCCTCTAGTCCTAGCTTGTTTGTGTGAGCTCCTAAAATCAGAACATTCATACTCTTCAGTGAAAGTCCATGTGTCAGCCATTTTAGCCTGCTTTACTTTGTACTGGAGGAACATACCAAGGCTCCCTTTGAACCAGCAGCTTCTGCCACTTTAAAGATGTGTACCTTGAAGACTGTCTTGTTAGTAGCCCTTACTTCGTCTAGGAAGGTCTCTGAGCTCCGAGCATTCATGGCCATTCCCCCCTACACTATCTTCCACAAGGGCAGGGTAACTCTTCGTACCAACTCCTCCTTCATGCCCAAAATGATCAATGAACTGTCCCTCAACCAATCTATCTATTTACCTACCTTTTTCCCTTCACCACAGAATGACAGTGCTCCACTCCCTTGATGTTCACAGGCAACTGAGGTTTTATCTGGACAAGACCAAAGACATTAGAAGAGCCAATTGGCTTTTTGTATCTTTTCACCCCTGGGTCCTAGGGAAAGCTGTATCAAAACAGACAATATCCTCCTGGATATGCAAAACCATTTCCTTCTGTTACTCTTTCCATGGTAAAGAATTACCCCACTCCATTAAAGCACATTCTGTTAGAGCAGTGGCCTCTTCAGGGGCTTTCCTCAAAGGCCTGGATACAGCTACTATCCTAGAGGAAGCCACATGGTCCTCTGTACATACCTTCACCAAACATTATAAATAGGACAACCTCTCCACAGCCAGGGTAGGATTTGTAAGGGCCGTCCTCAATGATTTCCTGGAGACTGCTACCTCTTCCTCCACCCTTTGACCTGCTTAAGCTGAGGTATTCTCCCACTAGTGAGAATACTGCCACATGAGAATAGAAGGACATAGATTAGTTGTGTAAAATCTTAAAATAACCATAGATGTCCTTCTCTTCCATGTTGCAGTATTCCTTCCCTCCCTCCTACCCCCTTTATGACTTTTTCCTGGTCTGGATGGCATCATTCCTGTTTTCCTTAGAGTGTTACCTGACTTGGCAGTTAGTTCTGAGTTCTGTGCATACAGATGTAACATTTATGGCCCACGGTTTATGGCCCTGCATGTGATGTCTTGCACACCTGACAGCAACCAGGCTTAAGCTTTGGCATAGGAGCCAGATGTTCGGGTCACCTGAGGTAGAGGATCTCACTTGTGAGAATACTGTCACATGGAACAGAAGGACATCTGTGGTTATGGGAAGATTTTACACAACTAATCTTTCCTTTGAAATATAATTTCTGTCTAATCTAGCTAGTTATTGTACCTTGGAGAATAATATGTAAATTCTCTCTGAGTTCCTACTACTGAATTCATGTCTTCTATACCAAATATTTTCATAACTTTCTTCAGGAATCTACCATTTTTGTTATATTTCCCCTTCTAGATCCCCCAGATACATCCTCGTTTTTGCAAATCAAATTCCAGTCACCACCTATCAGTAATATTCCCTGCTGAAAGCTGATTATTTCTCCCAAAATGTTCTTAAGCTTCTTAATAGTTTTAGATGGAATATAAATACATACTAGCATAATCCTCCTCCCTTGCCAGTAGCCCATTACTACTACAAATCTACCATTATTATCTTTTTTTCACTCTTCAATTACTGTTGGAGATCCTGTACCAAATAGCATAAGTACTCCCCCTTTCCTTTGTTCCTGATGCTCCACTGAATATCCATCCTGAAATCCTTTCTTTATCAAATGCATATGCTCACTTTTTCCAAATGTGGCTCCAGTAGTATTGCTATTTGCATTTTGCATTTCTTAATATAATTCAGTACTCTTTCCTTTTTATCTATACCTGTATGGCTATTCACATTCCAAAACAATATGGATAGAGTAACCATTATGATAAGAAATTATTATTCCCACCTATTATATGTGGCAGCTTTTCTTTAAATGTCTGTTTCCAGCTTTTGTATTATGTGTACCCACTAATGTTTGGCAGGTTGATTTTTTATACAGTTGTTAAGGCTGAGACACTTGTTACAGCATGTACTCCTACTTACACTAATTGCTGTTTGTTCTTGTCTTTCATTATTCCCTTCCTAGATGTGAAAAACAACTTGTATGATTTCAGAAAACATGATATTTTCACCTTAAAAAGTCTTTGCCTTTTATTGCCTGCCCCTGTAGCCAGCTTATCTCCATGGAAACATAGAAGAAAATATACATCTGGCCTTAGCCGCAGACATCTCAACTCACACTGAACCTTTATTTGCTAAAGGAAAACTTCATTACATGCAGTGTTCTCTTATGTACTTGTTTACACAAAAAACTTATTAGATTAAGCCAAAGGCCGTAATCCAGACATTCACCTATGCATAAGTAAGGGAAAACATATCAATTCTACATATATTATAGTCTGTGTACTTTTATGCCCCATCCCCCACCTCAGTGACCCAAGATTGCAACATATTAACTTAAACATACTTTTGTCTAGTGTTTCTTCTTTCTTTACATTGTTATGCCTACATTTATTAAAATTAAAAAAGAAGAAAAAAGGCACGTTCCTTTTAGTATCTTTATCACATACAACAAGCACTGAAAATTATTCACTATATAGCATGCAATTTATATTGCAACATGTTTTATACAAATACTGTTAAGAACAAAAATGGTGTTACTTACAGTTACTTTTTTCTCTTTCCCTTAGTATCCTTACAAACATTAAAGACATGAAGTTGGGTATGTACTTTTCAGTCCTCACAAGTTTTACAAACTCAACAAAAGTCAAATCTTTCCACTTTTTCTTGTAAAGCCATATTTCATAAATGTGACTGATGCTTTATAATCTCACATTTATTCACTAATCTCAGTGTTGCTAATCTTCCTTTTCCTGTCCATCTCCCAACCCCAGTCTCTGGTTAAGGTTCTAGGTAATCCTGATTCTTCTTGTCAACACCTGTGCTTTTTTCTGTCTCACGAGCATTTTCCTTTGGAACAGTGGAAAAGTTTTCAGAGGCAGTGCCTCATTATGAGCTTTATCACCAGAAGATTGAGAAGCAGTGTTCCCTTCTTTTTGATGTCTTTGTGGTACAGTTGGTTAGTGCGTTCAGCTGTTAACCAAAATGTTGGTGGTTCAAGCCCACCCAGGACAATGCTTCTTAACTTTCTCTGTGGCGCAATCTGTATGCTCAGTGAGCTGAATAAAAAGAGGTGAAGCAGGGTTTGATTCCAGTATGCAATTAATTTATCAAGCCCTCATAAACACTGAGAACAGTGCTGCCAACGTGGAACGGTTCACAGAAACCTCATGGATGCATGTTAATAGCTGCATAAAAACAGCTGTAGCCACCACGAAGAACTACAGAACTAATTCAAAAAACAAGCCACCCTGGTAGGATCACAACATCAATGGGCTGTATAACAGAAGGAAGAAAATCACTGCAAAAATAAGGAGGTATAGCACCCAGCAGGATAAAGCAGAATAAAGGCTCTCTCATTAAACTAAACAAACATCTCAGTGGACAGATAAAGTCTACCAAAGCTAAATTTGAGGGAAATGTGGCCTCCCAGGCCAGACAACCACAAAGCATTCTTTAGCTATGTCCACACCCTCAAGGCAATACACAGTTGTGTGCAGAGCTCATTGTTAATAGAGCCACCTATACTGAACCAGAGGGTCTGTATTACTATATCAAAAGACTTTTACATCAAACACCTCTCCATCAAAATTAAACTGTCAAAATTCACTTCCATGAATCACAGAATTTTTCAAAGGGTAAGGAAGTAATTGGCCAACTCCACAACTTTTCCCTTTTCCCCACTGTAGTGCGATCTTGGAGTTGGTATATATAGTTAGGGGGGTGAAGTCCCCCCCTTGGGTCGGTTTGATTTAGTGCAGTGTGTGTTCCATTGTGGTATGGGGTAATTGCTACATTGCCGTTAGAAAATTCCACTATTCATGGAAATGAATTTTGATGGTTTTATGTCAGTGGAGAGGTGTTCAGTGTAAATGTCTTTCAACTTAGTAATATAGACCCAAGCCAGAAGATATAGCAAACCTAAATATATCTCCAACTTTACCCCATTCTCGCCCTCAATGTCTTCTCATGAAATACCATCAAATAGAACTCCCCCTGCTATCACTAGGGAACAGGTCCTTAATGCTCTCTCTAAAGCCAAAAAACCCTGCATCAATGGGCCCAGACAATATCCCAGGATGCCTTCTAAATAGCATGAAACATGACCTATCAGGCCCTCTGGAATTCCTAACTGTAGCCTCCAAACAGGCTTCATGCATCACAAATGGAAAATAGCAACAGTTATCCCTCAGTATAATGGTGGACTATCTACAGACCCATAAGTCTCACTAGTCTCATATGCAAAGCCATGGAAAAAATTATCTTGTAAATGAACAGTACTGACATAGGAAACCTCCAGACACTGGAACAACCCAATTTAGTTTTCATCAAGGGCAGGTCATGCCTACTGAACCTGTTGGACTTCTTTGAGAAGGTCATCATAGCAATGGATGAGGACAAAACTGTTCACACTGCCTACCTTGACTTGGCCAAGGCAATTGACACAATACCACACTTGGGCATTGTTGACAAACTCAGGAGGTTAGGTATAAACCCTTATGTTACCCAGTAGGTAGCCAGCTGGCTCACAGACAAGACCCAGAACGTTAGAATTGGGAAGTCCACCTTTACTAAGAGGCCAGTCACAAGTGGAGTCTCTTAGGGATCGGTCCTGGCAACACTCCTTTTTGGCATTTGCTTCTCTGAAGTTATGAGCAATGTCATTGGCCTCTGGCTGACAAATGTATTTTATTTATTTATTTTACATTTGTTAACCGGGTAGAGTCCAGCTGGGCAAGTAGCCCGTTTTCAGCGGAGACCCGGGGAGATAAGCTCCTTAACAGTAGTCTAAAAAGATTACAATAATTTTTAAAAGATTTACAATCAATATACAAAAAAGTTTGACAGTTGCCAACAATCACAATTTACAAAAATGTGAATGTAAAACAGAAAACATTAAATTTCTTAAGCCTTATTACAGACAGTAATATGAAACTCATTAAATATATAACTAAAAGCGATTGTGTCATTTTCATTTGGTAGAAGTAAGACAAGAAGATAGCAGAATAGAAAACATTTGATCAAAGGCATGAGAAACTAGCCAGTAGTATTACAGGAGCATAGCCATTGTTGAGTAAATTATTCTTTTAGGAGTTTTTTGAAGCTATGATGATCTGTTTTTTAAGATATTCTTGGGTAATAGGTTCCACTGTTTGGCTACTTTGAAGGAGAAGAGAGAGTCACTAAAGTAATTATGGGACTTTGTAACCTTGAGTATAAGTTTATCAGATGATCTAAGGGTCCAAGGATTGGTATTTAGTTGCACTAGGTTGGAAAGTGCAGGACAGTTTTCAGGTTTGTGGATAATAGAGTGGGCAGTGGCGAGCTGATTGAGTGGTAATAGATTGGGAAATTCAAACCAGTGTAATTTTTGAAGAGCAAGGCAATGATGGGTCCTGTTGGGTATATTAGCAGCAAATTTTGCTATTTTGTTTTAACAGGAATCAAGTAGATGTAAATCAGACTTGTGCAAGTTAGTGAAAAGTTGAGAACAGTAGAGAAGAGTAGATAGAAGGTGGGATCTGGCTGTGGCTAGTCTGGCATTTTGAGTAAGGTAAAGTTTGGCCCTATATAGAGCACCGAGTTTGATGTGAACTTTCTTTATTGTGAGTGATATGCATTTATTGAATGTTAGGTTGTTGTCTATCGTGACACCAAGTAGTTTTGTTTGGTTAACTGGCTCTATTATAGTGCCATTAGTGGAGTAGATGGAGAGAGGAGATGGTTTTGCTTTGGATTTCCTATTAGAGAAAATCATTAATTTTGTTTTTTTTGGGTTTAGGATGAGCTGAAGTTCATTTAGGTAATTTTCAATATCTAGAAATGATTTTCTCAGTTTATCTTGGAGTTCTTGGGGTGTGGGAGCAGACCAAATAAGAGTAGCATCGTCAGCATATTGAATAATAGAAGCAGATTTAGTGGCAGTGTTTAGACTATTTGTTAATATGATAAAAAGAAGAGGGCCAAGGATGGAACCCTGAGGAACCCCAACAGAGACTGGAAGGAGTGTGGAGTTTATTATTCCATTTAGTTGCCTGTTGTCGATTAGTAAGGTAGCTAAAGAACCAGTTGAGAGCTGAGGTTGAAGGAGGCTAGAGTGCTGAGTAGTAGTTGGTGGGATACCGTATCAAAAGCTTTGGACATATCAAGGAATATAGTAGAGACTAGTTGTCCATTGTTTTGAGGATGTTGATGTACTTAGTGAAACCTATGAGGGCTGTGGAGGTAGTGTGTTTTGGACGGAAGCCGTGCTGCGAACTAGATAAGAGATTATTTGTAGTGAGGTGGTCTAGGAGCTGCTTATGGATACATTTCTCTAAGATTTTGGCTAGGGGTGAGAGAATGGCAATGCGCCGATAATTAGAGAGAACTTTATGTCAATCAATCAAATTAGGAGCAGGCATAAGAATCCCCCATCAACACAAATGTTCTCCAGGAAGGGCTGACACAGACAAATAGCTGGTGTGAGAACCATGGACTAACACTATATGCTAAGAAATGCATAAGAGCACCCTTTGGGAGGTCATCCACTCCTGCTAATTATCATATTGACAAAACACCCCTAAGATCTGGCCCAGTAGTCAGGGACTTGGAGGCAAACATAGACAGTAATTTAGCATGTGACCATCATGTGTCTACAGTATTGAGGAAATCATTCTATGTTGTGTGGCTTATAAACAAAGGTATGGCATCTGGGTCCAAAGAGGTCATTGTTCTAATGTATTTGGCATTCATCAGATCTATCATTGATTACAATCCCCCCTTTGGTATGTACTTAAAAAGGCACATTCAACAATTTGAATGCCCACAGAGTTTCCTCACTAAAATAATACAGGGCATAAGTAACATGTCCTATGCAGACCACCTCAAGGCCCTATTTCTGTATTGTCTCCTACAGGCTGTTGAGAGGAGATTTATGCCTGGCATATAAGCCGTTGTCAGACCTTTCCAGGTGGACCTTCTGTATATCTGCAAAATAAGCAGCACCAGAATTACCCATTCTAAAGACTTAAACCTTGCCTGTGATATAAATAAGACCTACTGAAGAGACAGGTATGTATCCCAGAGACTACCCCTTCTCTGGAACAAGCTCCCGATCCATGTCAAGCAGTGTTCCTCCCTAACTCAATTCAAGTGTAACTTGGACAATTGGATATGGAACAGGAAATTCATCCCTTGTTTGGTACCTATGTCTCTAATGGACCCGGGCCACCTGTAAATGGTTCATCTCCCAGGTGCCTGCTTGTAAATGTTTAATCTCCCAAGCCTATGCTTACACTTATAAAGAGAACCAGAATGTGTCAGAGATTTGGAACACATGGCTAGGCTTAAAAAGGCCTTTGTGATTGTTAGCCTATTACACACCTATGCACCTATGATGGCTCACTTTTTGTTGGACAAACTTTTGTATTTCCTCCTTAGCCTGTTCGGCATAAAAAATTACTTTGATCCTCCAGGAAAAAAAATATTCTGAAGACAGCTGGATACAGCAGCTTGAATCTCACACCTGTCTGTCAACATTCCTTGATTGCTGGGATAAATTTGCTTCTTTTCTAGTGTTCAGTGAATGATCATTTTCCACAAACATTCTACTTCTTCAGATTTTAATACTTTGCCCATCTGCTACAGTTTTGTCAGATCGACTCTGTCTAATGGTATGATTGCAACAACGTTACTAATACAGGTCTTGACTGCTTTCTCATGGGCAGTTTTGGAGCATACACATTATGTGCCCTTTAAGTTAATAAATCTTACTGGGGAATATTAAGTCCAGTTGCTTATTTGTGCATTCATAAAATTAATATAGTCTGTTCCTTCCAGTTTATCTGGAACAGCAGAAAAATCTCAGATTTTCCCTATGTGCTCTGTCCTCTAATTCTACCATTTTGTGAAATGTCTCTTTTTAAGGATTGGGAGGGTGGCCTAATGATTAAGGTGTTTGCCTTACAAACACAAGGTACAATGTTTGAATCTCCCAGGGGATAATTGGCTAGGCTTAAAATGGCTCACAAGGGCAATTAGCCTAGTATGAATCTATGTAGTAGTCTTATACTAAACCAACTTTTTATTCATTTTGACCTCTGATTTTTGCAGTTTTATTTGTTCATCTGAATAGCAGTTTAAAGCCTTTCCCATTTTTCCGGCCTTTTGTTATTTGAGTTAATATACTCCTTCAGTGTTTTGTTTTATTTTAATCAGCTCTGAGCACATTTGATTTATTTTTCACCTAGATTACTGGAAGCCTTATCTCACACCAAGGCTGGAGCTTGAACTACTTTTTGCTGAACAGCTGCAGGATTCTTTCAAATCAGTTTTTTTTCCTCTTCACCTTTTCTTGTTGATTTTCTTTCATGTTCTCTGTTTTTTTTTTTTTCTGGCATTCAGGCTGTTTACTTACTAGCCAGTAAGTGAATTTACTAAAACTGTAAGAGTTACTGACCCTTATGCCTCAGTTTCTATTTTCACAGTGGGAGAGCTGAAGTTAAGCTGTTGATCAGTGTGCAGATATCTTGAAAGTCATACAGGCAACATTCATTCCATCAGAACAGAACATAGTAGCAGACTCTGAGCAGATCCAGGATGGACCTGCACCAATGGATACTACATCCAGAGGTCTTACTGCAGATTGTCCATCAGTGGGGAACTAGCCAAGTAAATCTGTTTGTCTCCTATTTCAACAGAAGACTAGAACAGTTTTATTCCAGGACATCTTTTATAGAGGCCTAGTAAACAGACACATTCTCATTCCCCTGGACAATAAAGTTTATAGATACTTCCTGTCTGTCCTCTAATATCTCCAACCTTTCTAAAGATCATGTTGGACTTACCAAATATGCTCTGGTGACCTCCCTTTGGCGTAGACAACATTGCTCTCCTTTTGTCATTCAATAGGCCAGGAATGCCTGATCACACAGGGCAAGAAATCATTGACTCATCAAAACATTCAAAATCTCAATCTAACTGTTTGGATGACAGGTTTTTGTTCCCATTTAGGTACCTTTTCCCTCATGATATGCAACAGGTTTTGAAAATAAACTGCTACTAGAAAATTTTACTTAGGCAAATGAAAAAGATTTTCTAGTTGGTGTCACAAAAAAAGAACATGACCCATCCTAAGTGGGGACACCACTAGTTTTCCAATACCTGTGTGAATCACACAAGTCAGGCCTAGCATACACTTCAGTTAAGGTATCTCTGTCAGCCATTTCAGCTTGCCTGCCACTGGAACTCACCCCCCTTTCTTCTTTATTCCAAGTTAAACACTCTTTAAAGGGGTGTTCATTTCACGCCCCTGGAAAAAGAGTAGCACCTTCCTGGTATATGAACTTAATTCTGGAGAAGCTGTCTGTTTTCTTTTGAACATGCATCCAGGTCTTCTATGAAATGTTGCACTGGTTAGACTGCCCTGCTCCTTGCTTTTTGACTTCTGCTAGATGAGTACCTGAATTACAGACTGTTATGTCTACTCAACCTTCTCTGATCGTTCACAAGGACAGAGTATGTCTTATAACCAACCCTTCCTTTATGCCTAATGCTGTTGCAGAATTTACCATTAAGCAGATCATTCACCATCATCTGTTCTATCGTGCCCCAAAAAACAGGGGAGTCTGGATTTTTGTTACAGTGGATATCCATAGACAACTAAGATAATATCTACACAAAACTAAAGATTTTAAAAAATCTAGCCAACTTTTTGTGTCACTTTATGGTAAGAAAAACAGGCCAACCAGTATCTAAACATATCATTCTAGATGGCTGTTGCATTCTATTCAGTTTTGCTACTCCAACCATGGCAAAAAACCCCTCAGTATGTCAAGGCTCATTCTACCAGAGCTGTGCCCACGTCTGTTTTTTTTTTTTGTTTTTTTTTTTTGAATGGGATAAATTCTACCTCCATTCTAGAAGCAGCTATCTGGTCCTATTTACACACTTTCACTTAACATTACCAGCCTGACCCAGTTACTAGAGTCTGAGTTGGTTTCACTAGAGCTGTTCTTCAAGGCATTGTCGACTCTGGTTCTCCATCCACCCTTTCTTTCTAAGCTTTGGCAGCCATCCCACATTGTAATGGCTACTGCAACAGTGACTTAATGAACATCATAGTAAAATGTGTACATTCATAACAGTAGATGTTTAAATAGATCAGTGTTGCAGTACTAGCACCTTCCCTTTATCACCATTTTCTCACCATCCCTGTCCAGGATGGGCAATCATCCTTCATTCTTTTCTTCTGACATTATTTTCCTTAGAGCTTTAGGCTTCAGCCACCCTGTGTAGGCCGTACAGCTTTCTTATACCACCACATACTTTTGTGCTAAGAGCAGATATACTGCGTGTGAGGAAGGATCCTGAAGAATTGTAGATTGGCTGGATACACTACGTCCATGACAGGATGCATTTTATATTTTAATGGCTACTGCAAAAGTGAACTGTTCAAATCATTATGGTAAGTAAACTTCCACAACTTACATTTTGTACATTTTTCTTCCCCAGAGGATATGAGTTGGAGAAGTTTATCAGGTGAGTTTTTCATCTACATCTAAAGGAATGGTCATTTTAATGAAATGTGCAAAAATCATGATACTAAATAATAAACCTGACCCACAGGGATGGTGTATTCTGGTAAAAATAACTTTTTTTTTTTACAAAGTAAATGTCTTGTTGGCTTTTATTTATACCTCTTCTGTAGCATTCTGTTTGGATGTGGATTTCATTCTTACTTTTTACTATGTAAATATCTTAGCATGGATTGGACTACAAGTGGGATATAATTTAAGGGGCTTAAAGCCTTATAAGAAGGAATATTTGACTTCATTATAGCATTTTGTCATCCTTCATGGAAAGAATGCCTATGGGATCTGATTATTAACTTGTAGGTTCATAGGTTCATAGGTTGGTACTCGGCTATCTGCCCGAAGGCATATGTCAGCCCAGCCACGTTGTGCGGTATTCACCACCCCTTTAGTAGTTCCCTAGACCCTTGTACTAGCAGCTAGTACCCTTGGCCCCTATCTAGTAGTGCTGTTGGTGTGATTCCCGGTGTGAACTTTCTGTTACCCATCCACTCATCAAGGTTCCTCTTGAAGAGTGATAGTGAGGGGCTCTGTCTTATGCAGATCGGGACCCTGTTCCATAGTAAGGGAAGTCTCTGCAAAGGGAATCTGTCTCTCCAGCATGTTCTATTCATTGTTGTGTAGGGAATGACTTTACATTTATAAAAAAACAACCGTATATGCAGAAGAATATTAAATAAAACAACAAAAATGGTCACAGAAGCATACTAACGAAATTCCAGTGTATTAACCAGACTTAGCACTTCGGCTTCACACACAGCCTTCAAAGAGTAACATACATTAAAAAACACCCCCTTTGTATACAATATTCTTTTCAATTAAACCCAATTATCTAATTACTAACCTCCAATTACATTCCTTATTCAAGCCTAATGGCTCCAGTGTATTGTATTTTAAAATAAACAATGTCTCTTTATACAGCAGTTTACTTTTTATTTCTCTACATTCACCCAATTGCAACTTCACCTGTTTTAAAACAGTTGCTTTTAAACAACTTGGGTTCAAATTATGACACAACTTAAAATGAGCCCCCAAAGGCCTTTCCATTTTTACATTAATAATATCCTTAACGTGTTCTTGTACACATTTTTTAAAAGATCTGTTTCCCCAACATAATGTAATCCACAACTACATTTCAACAAATATATGACACTTTCACTATTACAGTTATACAGTCCATTTGGTATAAAATGTATGCCATTAATATTTTCAAATCTTCTAACTACATACTTGCAACTGCAAAATTTATTACATGTATAAGTTCCCTTATTTACCACCATTTTGCTATACATTATAGCACTAGGTGGAACAAAATCTTTATGTATTAACATATCAGCCACATTTCTAACCTTCTTATAAGATATTTGAACATTGTTGGGCATTATTTTTTTCAAATCCTTCTCAATAACATTAGCCAGTGATTTTTAACTTCTCTAATAATTCTCAGTTAGAATATTATAAGTTGTCACAAAATAAACTTATTTCTTCTTTTGTGACTGTCCTTTCTTATATTCATTATGTCTTTCATTATTAAATACAGATCTACTACATACATCATTGCAGCGTCTATCCAGTATTTTACATCCAGCTTTAATTACTTTGTTAGTGTTATACCCTCTACTCACAAACATTTCAGCTGTCTTACACATTTCCCCATACAGATTTTCTTCTTTACTCCATAATTTTTCTAGACATAGGAACTCATTATATGGTATCATAGAAATCAAATGTGCTGGATGACAACTGTTGTTTTATTTAATGAATATACATTTGTTTCACTAGTCCATGAACCTCTTAAGCAAGTTCAACTTTCTCTTTGGGGACAAAGAGGACTTTGGCTTCAGTTTCTCTCTTTCATGTTCTCTCTTGTCTTCATCATTATCCACCCCCCCTTTTCCCTTTTTTCTATATGGGGTCAAGGTGCTGGTTCAAATTTTACACCTCTCTCAAATCAGTGCTACTCTCCTACCTTCTTTGACAGTCATGCCAAACTGTCAAACGTCTTCTCTCACACAGCTCATCTATTACTTTGCTGGTTGTCCTCATTTCCTCTTGGCTTCTTTGTGATGCTTCTAAATCATCTTTGCCAAATTGCTTTCTGCACATGTGCCAGCCCAGTGTAATCTGTTCTATTTGTCTCTCTCTTAAATTGGAGCTAATTTTGCTTTTGCTCTAATGTTACAATGTCTTCATCTGTCCGACAGGGTGCATCGCACCACCCATTTCAGGCACTTAATCTCCATCACCTCTAGCTTCTTCAAAGTGCCTTTCCTTCACTGTGCAGTTTTTTTTGTCACACTAATGTTTTGTGCACCTTGCCTGTCAGTATCTGTGGCTTTCTTCTGTCACACTACTACTGACAGTCTGTGTCAGTTGGCTACAACCATTCTGATTCTAGCTTTGGCAACCTCATTCTAACATCCCTTTTCTTCAACTACCCCTACCAGATACCTGAAGCTCTTAAACCTTTCCACTGTTTTCCCTTCTATCTCAATTTTCAGCTTCTTCTGATTTCCACATTTGTTGCCATGAAAGCTATTTTGTCTGTGTTCAGTTTGATGCCATGTACCTTCAGTTTTAAATTCCATGCCTCTATCATTTCCTGAAGCTCCTATTCAGAGTCCCCATGTAATGCCACATTGAACGCATATAGTAGCTTTGCTGATCTGTCCTATCTGAGCTGTTTACTAATGTAGTCCGTCAGCACTGGACACATAGCTAAAACCTGATGCTCATCCCCTGGGTGGTGTAAACAATGTTCATACTTATGTACATGCCTGTACTTATTCTGTCAGTGTCTCTGGGACTTCAGGACATCACAGGACTGCACAAATCAGCTTTTTGGGGACCTTGTCATGTACTTTTTCCAAGTTTGGAATGCCCAGTTGGACTCTTTCCTCAAATAAAACAACTTCTCCATATTTTGTCTGAGGCAAACATCGGATCAGTTATGCTACAGCTAAATCTGAGTTTGAGCTGCTCATCTTATATTTCGATTTCTACTATTCTGTATATTCATTTATTAACCACCCTGTTCAGCACTTTCATACAGGTTGACAAGAATTTGATACCTCAATATTGCTCATAATTGTGAATGTCTCCTTTGTTCTTGTTCACGTATACTATAAGGGTTGTTTTACAGTAAGTTGGGATGCAACTTTCTCTCCATACTGCTATAAGTGCTCTCAGGAATTGTTTCTAGTGTAACTAACCCAACATCTTGATCATATCTGTCTTGAGCCTGTTGCTTTCCTGACTTCATTTTCCTTAGTCGCGTTGTTCTTCTAGGCTTGGTTCTTCTTTCTCTTTCATTGTAAGCTGTGTCTGTGACAGTACAGTTTATGTGGAGGTTTCCTCATTCAAAAGTCATGGGAGGTACTCCTCCCATCTATCTTTGATGTCCTGTTCTGCTTTCTGGACCAGTGCGCTAATTATTGCTAGCACCCCTTATGAATGGTGTCTGATGATTATCTTCTCTGTCTTTCTCCTTTGATAGAGTGCCTTTGATGCCTTTGCTATTACAACTGCTCTCTTGGTGTCTTTATTAACCAGACAGTTCTTAGCCTGGTCTATCTTTTCTATCGCCCACGTTTTCCTGTACTCCTCCTTTCTTTCCATAACTTCCTGGACTCTTGCATTCCACCACTAGCTTTCCATGTATACCTTATTTCCATACCTGACTAGACCATATATTTGTTCTGTAGTCTTTCACATGCAGTTTTGAGATGCTGACATTTATCTTGCACACCACCTGTTTCCTCTTCTTCTTGAGGGGCTACAGCCTTGAATTTTTCCTTTAACTCTTCTGCTTTTGCTCCAGTCAGTTTTCAGGTCTTCAGCCTAGTCTCTGTTGAACAAAGACCTTCTCTGACTACGGCTTGTAGCTGATTCTCATCACCAGTGGTTTATGCTGTGGTGGGCCTCCTGCGTTTTCTCTTAGATAATCTGAGAACACCACTTCAAAGACCAAGGAAATGGTGTCATGCATGACATTATCTTCATGGTAGAAATTATATATATATATATATATATATATGTGTGTGTGTGTATATATGGTTCTCAAGACCTAAACTAATCTGCTGCTAGAGAAAACATTGTCATACTTACCCAAGAGTCTTTGCTTCCTTATTGAATCGTGTAGTCCAGGCCAGCTTCATATCTTATCCAAGATCTGATTTGAGTTTGAATAAATATATCAGGGTATAGAACAGTTAAAGGACAAGTGATTTACCTTTTGGAAGGGAGCATTTTTGGCCTAGGGTTGCTGCAGCTTTGCACTATATTTCTAGATAAAGCTTCTATAGTGCCCCCAGTCCATTGTTGGTCCTAGAAGAATATAGTTCCTGTTTTTAAGACATTCACAGCTCAGCAACTCTTATTCTTCAGACTTCTTAGAAGCAGGTAGTCTTCCAAAATTCCCATTTGCTGCACACATCACTCTACTAACCCCTCCGTCCAAAGTTTGCATATTTGCCTACGTAAGAAAAACTTTCCATGAGCAAATCCTCATGGCCTGATGGCCTACCATGTCAGTTCCTTGCTGTGTGTGCCATTTTTTCATTTGTTTTTGGTTCTGAAAAGTAATTCCTTTTGGATTACCTAGCAAACTGTTTTCTCTTCTCCATTCAAGGCCACTACTGGAACCAGTCAGTCAATTATTTCCACTTGCATGGATGTTACTGGGCCAGGCAAGAGTTCTTAGGCTCATTCATGCCTCCCCTGGAAGCCTTATCAACCCATCCTTTCCTCCGTGGTGAGAGTTAGGAAGTAGGGAGTGAGCCAGCTTTCTGATCCTTCAGAGTAGCCTACTTTCTTCCCAGGCAGAACACCCCCCTCCCAATTGGCAGATCACTGAGCTCCATAATTGTTACCCTTTCAGTAGACCTCTGTTCACAAATGTGAGTACACTATAGCAGCATAAGCTGCCTAGGGCCATATTCCATGGGTGAAGCATCTACTGCAGTCAGATCACTTCTCTTCCCTCAGGATGGGTGCGCTACTTACTCCCAATCAGCAATGGCCCCAAGCCACTTATCAAACTCAAGCTGCCTGCTATGTAGTCCAGGAAATATCCTTCAGTTCCACAGAGCTGGCTCCCACTATCAGATGTTTGGCTTTTTTATATAAAACACACACTATTTGAAATATTTGTCTAAGATATTGGTTGAAGTTCTCAGAATAGGGTGGAACAGTGGTTGCTTCAAAGTACTTGGTATGCCACTTTGATTCAAGGCTGGAATAGTTTTATTTTTTGCAGAGTTTGCTTCCCTTTCTTTGTATAAATATATTTTCATCAAAGACACATGTAGGGGATCTGATGTTACTAAAACTACTCTTGTATGTGTGTGTTGAATGTGTATGTGTCCTGTGATGGACTGACATCACTCCAGGATCTTTTTCCTTCCTGCTTGTTAGGATAGGATAAGGTCTGGTTCTCTGTAACCCTTAATTGGATAAAGTGTGTATTGTGAGTGAATGTAATGGTTCACAAACATTAGATGTTTTGGTTTCTAAGAAATGTGCATCGCGTCTGAGATTATATGTCTCAGCAGTATTGATAGTGCCCCTATCTTATTAAGACCTCACATGAACCATTCCTGAAATGTGCATGCAAGGATGTGTGTATACTAGGAATTCCTTGGTATTTCCATCCTTGTATGCCCAGGTTGAAGGATTTTATGTCCACTTGTTTCATAAATTCCAATTAAAAGCCAGCTTCATGGCACTGAGGGGATAAAACCCTGACTGAAACACATTTGGTTTGTAGCTCAGTGATTTTTGGAGCTGGCTGGGTGGAAGAGTGCAGATGAGACATTGGCCTTCTTGTGTCTTCCATGGGGGAAGAAGGAGAGGGTGGGGAAGGTGACACACAATGATCATGGCTGATTTACAAATTCCGGTGGTGACTTAAATGTGAGCTGTTGTAGGTGGGTGGGCATAGAGGGGTGTATCCACACAGAGGTGCATGTATTACCCTTGTAGTGCCATTGCATGTTTGCACATTAGAGGGAGGTAGTGCTGAAAGGAGAAATCCCCCTGTAAGTCATACTATGAAGGCCTAGTCTGGGCCAGTTCTTAGCAACTTGCTCCTTTTTAGAACCTCCCAGTTGGAGAACTGGCCTCCACATATGTTTATGGGCTGTCCTGGAAGGGGGACTTTCCTATCATGGAGGGGGAGAGTTGGAATCAGAGTTCTGTAAACCAGGATACTGGTCTCATGCTCCTCCAGGATGTCTCCACATTGTAGCAACATGGCAAAAACATTAGCTTACTCTGTTGGGCCATAACAGGCAGGAATTTACACTGACATACTAAAAAAGTTGCTACATGATTAACAGTTGTTGCATTTGCATGCTTTTAGTAATGGACGTAAAGATGAATTCAAATATCTGTCATTATTTGGTAAATGGAATGCTTGAGGATTTCTCAGAAAACTATAACTTTTTTTTATGAGGAACAAGCAAGAAATATCAGGAGAAATCAGTGACAGTTTGGCGTGCCAAAATGCTTGCAAAATTATACATATAGCTGCTGGCATGCAGAGTCAGTCACAGTGAGCATTCAAATTCCTCAAAAAGACATGGGATGTTGCGCTGGTTGAAGGGAAATCCTCAAAGCAAGCTTTAATGACGTAAAGTAAACCAAACCACATATCTCCTGCCCTCCTAATAAAACCTACACAACACACCCCAACACCCAGCATTTATTCTTTTGACTTCCTAGGCTTCTCTACATTCACTGTCTGTTCACTGGGTTGCCTTAAAGCACTCAGGTCTGATGATCCAACCAGTTGCAGAGGAGGGGGATGTAGGCAGGGCAACCCTGCTACTTATTATTTCAGGCGTGCTCATCACTGTAATGATGAAGACAAACCGACTGCAGACTTGAGAACCACGGAGCATTGTAAGCGCTAACAAATGTGGTTCTAAATCGATTTTAAAGTATGAAAACCTGAGAACAAGATAACCTGGTTTATTTTTGGATATTCTGGAAAAAAATGTATACTAAGTGGCAGCTATGCACACCCTTAGAGCTCTAGTCCCCAGGCAGCTGCCCATATCCCACTACTATAATCCACCACTGATCATAGTAGTGCTACCATCTCTGTACTTGTATAGAGAAAAATTAACACCCCTATTTTGCCTTATATACAATCTCATGCCCCATATCTTAGCACTGTGTACTTGATTGCATTAATTCATTTCCTTTACGTGCAGTATGTCTTCTCTGTCCAGCAGGATCTTTGACCGTATCTCCAGTGAATTCATTATTTATTTTATTTTTATTTATTTATCATTTGTTGACCGGGAAAGTCCGACTAGGTTCCACAGAGCCTGTTTTCAGCAGAGGCCCGGGGAGAAATGCTCCAGATGCATGTCTTTGGAATGTGGGAGGAAATCGGAGGAAACCCACGCAAAAACACAGGGAGAACATGCACCCCAGCCGAGAATCGAACCGGAGAACCTCTTGCCGTGAGGTGACAATGTTAACCACTGCACCACTGGATAGGAAGATGAATATCATCCTCCCTTCACGCGATGGAGATTAGGGCAGGCTAAGTATGGGGAGAGTGGCCAAGTACCACACATGCAGCTGACCGCTACTAAACATAGATGATGCGACTGGTTGGAGATATGGGAAAGGAAGACTAGAATACAAGCAGGAGTTTTGTTTGTTGAGAATAAGTGGTAAATCTGCAGACTGCCTCTTGATGCAGTTCACTATGGCATATATGAACTCTGCTCTTGTATACTTCCTATCCTTCAGTTTATTTTAATTTATTGTAATTTATGTATGCGTGCATCTATGTATTTATATATGTATTTATGTATACACAAAGGACAGTGCTTCTTTCACAAGGTGACATTACCTGCTAGTTAAGCAACTAGCTGCCATAGAATGAAAGCATGTAGGAAGTACCAGGACATGTCTGCACTGATTATGGTTTTACAATATGCTTTCTGTCCTTTCTGTACATTTGCTAGCAGTTCTGTGGCAGAGGATGCAGAAGAAAATCTGATTAGTCATTGGTAGGTTTTACATGATACCCTGCTTTACCACCTGTCTCCTTAAAGTATTGGGTAGTTCCCATCTTGCCAGTCTGAATGAGTGTCAGCAGGTATGGAAAGATGGCCCTTTTCTTAGCCCCACTGTAGGTGGGAACCTACATTGCCTAGGTCATCTAGGACTCACTGACCAGTTCAGATGGGGCAGGGATATGACTGAAAATATGTTTGGGATGACCAGTAGTACGGAATTCAGTTCTGTATCAGTGGCACAACAGGTAGCACACTTGCCTTTGGTTCTAGAAAGCCAGACGGCTGTGGGTTCTATTCCCACTCTAGGTGATTCGATTATTAGCATTGCAGTGCTCCTCTCCTGAGTTTGCATCCTTCAGATGAGACTTTAATCCAAGGTCCTATCTGCTTCAGTTGGTGGAAGCTGAGATGGATGTAAAGGATCCCACTGTTGAAAAGATTAGGGGAAGTTTTCTGATGCCCTGGTAAATTTCCACAGTACAGTAGACTCCTCTTTAACTGGCCGTTAAATTTCTGTTGTAGTCCTAGCAAAAGACAGCAGAGAAGAACAACACTTCTGCATCCTCTGGGGTAAATAATAACAGACATTTGAGTTTTAGACTTCATATTCATTAGAAAAATGCATACTAACACAAACCCTGTTATTCTAGCTAATTTATAACCTATAAATATTATTTTGTATGCTTTTTTCAATTAACAAGCCATTCGTTTATCCAGCCTAAGGTCCGGTCCCAGTGAGATCGGATAAGAGGGAGTCTACTGTAGTATAAATACCACTTTGGGTCTGCCATGAAAAGACGGCACTAGCCTAGTTAGACCAACCCAGTCAACAAGGAATAAATAAATAAAATTGTCTTTCAGTGCCATAATTTATCAGTAAAGGCACAGTCACTGCTTAGGTGTTTTCCATGCCTTCCTACTTATAGACTACTGTCTACACTGAATGTAAATCTTTTCTGTTGATATCTAAGGCAGATAATCATTTCTGCTGAGTCCCACTTTTACCCATGCCACTAGAAGAAAGGAAGTATGGACAATATATAGCCCTGCATATTTTTTCTGTAGATGTTCTGAATGCATTACTTTTTATACACTCTGTCGGTTCAAACAAAAAGCTACTCGTTGCCACCTTTGGTTATTACTACAGCTTACTGAAGCCATACACTTGATATTGACACAACTGAAGTGACACAAATGAAAACATTTTGAGCATAGACTGACTGGACATTGAAATTTTCTTTGCAAAATAATGTGACTTTTGAAGATGTTAGAAGAATTCAGATGAACCAACCAGCTGCTTTTTTCTTTAACGCTTTTCAGTTTCATTTGAGCAATGAAGTGCAGCTTTCATTCAGTTGTTTCACACGTCTAGAATGAAGATTTGCCCCTCCTGACCTGTGGCATATGCAGTTCTCTGGGGTAATTAACATAGCCTTACGGTGACGTTTATAATCTCTATATCAGCGCATGAACAGTACAGGAGATAGGAAATTCTGTTTCTACATGTAACTCACATTGCAGCTCAGTACTTAATGCAGTCAGTGTCACCCCAGAGAATGAACCAGATAATACAACTTTCAGCAGACTTTTTGCTACATTTTATTTAGTCAGGGTAATTCTGCTAAACACTTGCATTCTATTTCCTATGCATGTGTGGAGGTGGTGGTGTCCTTCACTTTCTTAATGGGGAGCCAGGGAGAAAGCTTAAAGTTGCACAGTGATTCTGCTTGTACGTGGGGAATCACACTTGGTCATCACAGTTCTGTCAGAGCTCTGACCACTAGTCACACCACATCATCTTATGCAACGTCTCTTGCCATGATTCGAGGATGGTGCTATTGAGAACGTACTTGGCTAGATATCAGTTTAAAGTAGGAAAACAAGAAAGAGATTCTGCACTAAGTTGCTTCAGAAATGTTTTCATTACTGAATCTTGGAAAGCAGTGTAGAATAACGGGCTAAAGTTAGGCAATGCTGACAAGATTCATCCTGTACCATTAGCCTCCATAATGTGTGACTGCAAACAACTGACTTAACCAGACTACTCTCGGGTCACCTCTGCAAAGAGGTAGTTGTCTGTAGTGGATTGCTTAGTAAATATAAAAAATATATATAGAAAAAGGAGCATCTTCAGTGGATCAAGAAGTCTGTACGTTTTCTTCTTGCTGCATTATTTGCTTAATAATGTAGTTCAAAAGTAGAGTGTACTAGTCTTTACTTGCACTGTTCATCATGGATAATTATTTGTCTCTTGCTCTCCAGGGATGCATTTGCTGCAGCACACACTTTTCATTTTAAGCATGTGGTTCTCATCCCACCTCGGAGAGCTACAGGAAAATGCATCTGCATTACTGTTTGAACAGCGAGAATATCTTTGCCTTTCATGGTCAGAACTGTTCCAAATGAACATCTTAAACTCTTCATTCTGGTGGTATTAGCTGCTGAGTTTGATTGGGAGAATTCAGGACAGCAAAAACGAAGGGAAAGCAGTACAGAAATTATGCAAATGTATTTAATACTATGAAACTGTGAGGGTGGGGGTGTTCCAGACCTACAAAGATGAGCTTTACTGTGTCACTTCTAAACTTTTAAAACTCCACCATAGAATAACAATAGGACTGTGTCAGGGTCACCAGCTGGGGTAAAGTAGAAAACATTTAAGTCCCTGTCTCAGTATACTGTATAATCATTCCTGGACTCCTCATACTATAGTAATGCTAAACCAGAAATGATAATAGCTGTTGTACAGATGACATAAAACTTTATATATATGGATATGTGGGGGTACCTATGTGTATTTATGGGCAATTCTATGTATTTCACCTTCCATCTTACCTACCTATGCCCAACTTTAGTAGAGGTACTTGCTGGCAAACACTAATCAGAGGAAAGGAAAAGGCTTCACGGCTTACCTTTGGTCATTGCTAGTGCCACTAGAAGACTGCAGAAAACTTTATCAAATAATATTGAAACCTTTTGCAAAAGTTGCAGGAAAATTGTATTCTTCAGTATCCTACTCCCAGCTGTAGACCACTAGGCAGATGCACTGTCATGTGCAGGCACTTTAATTTTGCAGTTTGCTTAATTGCAGTGCAACCTGACCTTTGCGTGAAACGTCTTCAAGGCCTCTAAATTGGGGAAGTAACTCAATGCATTCATGTTAGTTATTAGTTCAAATGTTCCACCTCAAGAAGATTACAGTGGAGATCTTAACTGTGTCTGTTTTGCTGAAAATTAGTTAAAGAAATGCTGCCCCTCCCCCACAATACAGTTAGTAAGTTTTACTTCCAAAACCCCGTAAATGTGAAGAATATAAGTTGCCAAAACTGTGATGAGGGCACATGTGACCTAGGTGTTGATGCTTGTTTGTTTTTTTTTTATTTTTTTTATTATTATTTATTTATTTATTTATTTAAATCAATTAAACTTGCATGGAATCATTGAATTCAACTGCCTATCTCCCTTGAAAATATTCAGTATTTTAAATAACTGAGTAATTTACCTTTTCATATACTTAAATTAATATTTAGGAGGAACCTCAGTCATACAGAACAAAACATTGTAGTTTGTGACTCATTTATATCAATAGGGACATTTTGTTCTATTCTTTTATTATGTCTACTGTTTAGTTTTCTTTCACAATGAAAAGTCCTCGGCTGCCAGTTTTAACTCATGATTCGTGTGATCAAGCCCCTGACTCAAAGCCCGAATGAGAAACCAGTAATTCACTCAAAAAATACATTACCCTAATTTTCCTTACCATATATTGCAACATTTTTTAACTGTTGCTATGCTTTGTTAGACTTCTTTGACTGTAATATGTAAATAGTTTCAGCACTTTTACTTCAAAAATGTAGTTTCATAAATTATATAAAAATATTGACTTTTGTGCAGAGAATCAGATGAAAATTGTTGCTGAGCCGTAGTCAGATTCTACACAGGTAGTTGTCCCTCCCTGGTTTACAAGATTCTGAATCTGAAGGTGTTTTCCAAATGCAGGCCAACATGAGAAATGTGTTGCATTCTCATAATCCTGCTGTATGACACATTAAGCCTGCTGTATTAAGTCAAACTTGACAAAGCTGTTTATTTACTAACAAATGTGTGCATTTGTACACTAGGCTGCTATGTTTTTACATATGATGACAATGGAGAAATAATAAACATGTATATATAGGTTATAGCTTTGTAAGATTACAGGTTTGGATATGGTTGAAAGAAAGATTTCTTTAGAGATAAATATTACTTGTTAATTGTAGTACATGCCTAGTATATATTCAGTCTGGCAGTGAAATGCATATTGTTTCACCATTAGCTATTTCTAAATCTCAATATATAATTTAGCTAGATAGAACTTCCACTATATTTTTCGGGATCAGTATGATACAGATTCAGGAAGAGGGATGTCTAAGTTAATAACGTCCACCAAGTGTTTGCTGGGATTCAGAGTACAAATTATTACTACTCATTTGAAACCAGCTTGACCATTGCCACTGGTAGAATGATTAGGGCCTCGCTGAGCATTCAGATTATCCGGAGCTGCAGAAACTCAAGTACAGACATACAGCATTAGTGTCTGAATATAGCCAGCTCTGTGGTAAAAAAAACACTGCAAAAAACAATTATGGACCCTGTACTTCACAGCCACACATATGAGGCCTTTGCTTTCAGATCAAGAATTGTCTATATATAGTACTTTTGATAAGCTCATCAATATCTTCCTTGGTAAGTGTGTGTTACTAATACACAATTTTTCTTCAGTGGAAGATAATCTTCATGGTTTCTGCATTCACTTTCCACAGTGTCCCTTTTCTCTGGAGATATTGCAGTATTCCTTTGATGCCTGCAGAGATCAAGTCATTATCTATCCTTCTAACCTAGGATTGTTTCTGCATGACCCACTGCAATCCTGCATAACTTGTCTTGGTCCTACATGATTTGTGTTGGTTCTGCTTCACTCATTTAGGTCCTGCATGATTTGTGCATGTTCTGCTTCACTGGTCCTGCATGATTTGTGTTGGTTCTGTTTCACTGGTCCTACATAATTTTTGTTGGTTCTGTTTCATTCATTCTGTTCCTGCATAATTTTTGTTGGTTTTGCTTCAGGCATTCTGATCCTGCATGCCTTGTGTTGGTTCTGCTTCATTCGCTGTGATCCTGCATGATTTGTGCTGGTACCGCATGACTTGTGTTGCCATGTAAGACTTACTGTGGTCCTTCATGACTTGTGCTAGTCCTATTGGTCATAGAGTACTTGTATTGGTTCTCAGAGACTCGCCTTGGCAGGAATGACTTGTACATTTGCTGCGTGACTTGTGATTGGTCTGATAACCTGTTTATTTTGCATTACTGTCATGGGATGCTGTTCAACTAGCAAATCAGATCTGTAAATCAAATGTCTGTTCTTTGAAAAGTAACGTGGTCAATACACTAAATTATTATATATTTTTCAGTATAGTCTTTTAGCTTGAGGCTCTTAGCCCCAAGTTTTGGCTAACTCCATTGGCAGTTTAAAGTTATTGTCTTTGAGAAGAAGGTAAAAGTAATTTTGTGGAGCACTTATTTCCATGATCCTGTTACAGTCTTTTTTTTTTTTTTTATCTTTTATCAATTTCATGAGACATTTACGTAATAATTGTTAGAATAACTGTGCCATAAAGAAACAGAAGACATACTGAAGGACACTTTCTGCAGGGTCATCTTTTGAATTAAATCTTCCAGCATTTTTCAGTTTTCTATAAACTGCTGCATACTTCTCATGGAGTTTCTGTGCTTACCTTATGAAGTTTTCAAGGTTAACACAAGAGACCACCGCTGTAGATACCATAAAACAGTACTCTTCCTCACATTGTGAAGCAAGACACAGTAGTTTTTAATAGCAAATGAACACAATGTCTCATAGTACATTGTAAAGGATTCACTGAGTTCCTTCCTTCATGTCTGGTCACAGGTCAGCAGCTTTATTAGGAATTTGTAAGTAATATGATTGGTAAATACAATCATGACTGGAAATTTGCAACTTGTGAAGCTCTACATGGTAACAACATAGGACAGGATTTTCTAACTGGCATGTCATATGCAAGAGAGTTGTTTATTCTATTTTGTTGGGAATGTGAATCCTGTTAAACCAAAGACCCATTTTATAGCATGATCTGGGGAGGAAAGGCTCCCTAGTGCAAGTCTGTGATCAGTTAGAAGAGGCAGTCAACTTAAAAAAAAAAAAAAAAAAACATGACTGAGGTAAAGACTCCAGTCAGAAAGACGCTATAGGGCAGACTTGAACTCTGAACTTCAGAGACTATAGCTATGCCCACTCTCCTACCATGCAACCCATTTGATATGAACGCCACAAGACACTTTTGCATAACTGCTTATCTTCTTGACTACATTTTTAAAAAAAAATCCTATAAAATTGTTGGTGAATGTATGTCTGGATGTGTGACTGTTAGAACAAGAGGTTAAGGCTATAAGATGTTAACGAACTGCCTCCTGTTGTGCAGGGTTTGATTCCCAGAGACTCTATTTGCCTAAAGCGTGACTCTGAGCACATTGCTTAACCAGAACATACTCCAGAGATGAGCCTGAAAAAGGTCCATATGGATCAGTGCTATATTCATATTTATAAATAAATGTCATGTTCAGAACATTTTACAAATAAGTGATAAACATTTGGTGAAATGAATGTTTCTATTTCAGATGATGCAGGCTGAATAAAGGAAGTTATGATAGTATTAGATATTTGCAAGATGTACATTTTGTCTCCTATTTTTCCATACAAAACAGTATGGGTGCACAAAACTTCAAAAATGCAGGCTTGACTTTGCACATAAAAAACACACCAAGAAACACGTCTGAATAGAGCTTTATTCCAGGGACAGTCCCCCTACTATTTCCCATGCCCTCATACTTAAATATGCCCACTTTGAGGTTGTACATACTCACAGAAGAGTGAATTGTCAAGTATGTCCCATCTCCATGTTTGTGTAACATTGCAGTTAGAATATTTAAGTAAAAAAGTGTGTGGAATGAAATCCACCTACCCCCAAACAGGGAGGGTTACAGAGGTGCTTGTCTACTTAGAAAAATATGAAGTGCATTTAATCTTATTGTAAGCTTTTCTTTCTTTCTTTCTTTCTTTCAGGGCACAGATTGTAAGCAGTAATGCTTTCTCATTTAAATCTGTTGTTTTATCATACTATGTAAATAGTCTGAAGTAGTAAGAATGAAACTGAAATATGATACACCTTATCTCAATGTACTCTAATGGGCACAATTAAATACTGGCAGAGGCCATACAACAGTGGTTAATGCACTGGGTGACAAACCTGTAGGTATGAATTTGAATATCACCTGTCCACTATGCTCTGCGATCTAAATTAGGCATTTAACTTCTTTGTGCTCCTAGAGTGCATCAAAAAAGGACTGTAAGTTTCACTGGGGCTACTTTGTTAGAAACATAGACATCAGAGAGCAAATACATACTGCAGCAAGTTTGAAAGAGGAGAACTTTTGTTTTCTGTCTCTGTAGTATAATAAAATGAGAAATGAACTTAATCTGTTACTGGACTTCCCCAGTGCCATGGTCACCAGAAGTGTTTATTTTGCAGAACAAATATGGCTCCCTTGGAATACTCCAGTGTATTTGTAGAACCATTATTATACACTTGTCTTGAAAACACTGCAGCTTTATGGGAACATGCCATTGATTTATGACAATGAAATGATAAAATTCAATTTGCATGACTTTAGAATTCTGAGAAAGGTACTTTTGAATGACTTTACGATTTTATTTTCTTCTAGTATGATAGCTTATTGTACTGTTGATGGAATTAGCAGAAGAGAGAAGAATGTATTTTCTTCAAGCATCTGTTGTTTAGATTTTTTCCACATGCCTACTTCCTTCAGCTTCCACCAGCTTTGCTGCAGAGATCAGGAGTAGGGACTGTAATGCAGGCAACATCACACCCATTCCCTGTGCAGTAGCCTTACCCTGGATGACTGTTCACAGTGAGCATTTCTGTACATGCTTCTGGCCCATGGCTACAGTAGGCATGTTGCTTCTTGGGAGCTTATTCTCATGTCTTCCATTTCTTGCTGACACACTGATCTTGTACTAAATGGTAGACATTTTAGCCTTCCAAGTTCAGAGTGTAGCAACAATCACTTAAATCTTATTTTACAGCAAGTTTTGCATCTTAACAGTAAGTCTGACTAGCGAAAGGAGAGATTCATAGTTATTAATATATAGCAAAAGCCATGATTGGATTGATATGGAAGAATTGGAGAGGATCTCCAGTAAAGAACTTGACATAACCAAAGCTCAGGTTAGAAACTGGAATGCAGTAATACATACCGTTGAAGAACTGAGCCTTTCTGTTAATGGTAATCATCATATTTCATTAATGTCGGCAACCAGAAACTTAGGAGACAGGACTGGAGCTGGAGGATGGCCATTGAACATACATACTCTCCCACAATGCAACAGCTGTGACTGTTGGTGAGCCTTATACTTGTTTACACAATGCCATGGCAAATTAAATAGGAATATTATTCTCACTGGAAGAAGGCCGTTTTCTTCTCTTGTATGGGGAGGGAAAGAAACTAGTTTCATTCCACCCTGCCTTTCTGCCACTGATATGCACAGACATGCATTTTAAGTAAGTGTGAAAAAAGATATTTGTCAGTATTAGACTGCTTTCAATACCAGTATATTATCTGCTTATCAGGATGTATCATATTCTGTTATCTTAGTCCTCAGTCATCTGTGAAATTCACTTTAGAATAAGCTGGGATCATATCGCTCAACCTCTTGTAGAAAGAAATCTAGACAAAGTCTAAGATAATGTTGGGACAAAGGCCCACACAGTAAGGAGAGATTTTATATATTGTTCTTAAAAACCTAAAAAGTTGCTAGAGTAACAGAATTTATGTTAGCATGTATTTTCTGAAGGATATAAAGTTTGACACTCAAATGTATGTCATTATTTAGTGACGTCAGTCCTCAATGATTTCACAGAAAACCACAAATTTTATGAGGAACAGACAAAAAATATAAGACAAATCTGGATATTTTCCGAAAGTCTGGACAGTTGAGAGGTATGGCTGGGATTCATATAGATGTGCTGCTCTCCTGGCAGAGCTTGCGCTGCTTGTTGCACTGTATGGCAGTGCAAGCACTAATTCCTTATCTAAAATGAGACAAGGAGAGCTTTCATGCAGCTAGCTGCATTCCAAAGCACATAGGTGAGCAATGCAGTAAATATGAAAGCAGATTAATCTGTGCAGTAAAATGTACACATAAGTACTTAACAGGGTCCATTGACTGGCCATGTGCCACATTGCATGAATCTCATGAGAACTGAAAATGTTATTTTCCAAACCAGTTCAGAATAAATCAGTTTATATATAGGTGCTATATGTTCTTTTGACAGGATGGTACTAAGCGGCACCAAATGCTAGATAGCTGTACAGTGTTTGCAACTGCAGTGCTATGATGTCTGTGTATGCATAAAAGAGGATGAAGGGGGTAGAAAGGAAATAAGGACAAAGGAGAAGGTAGTAAGCAGAGTAACATACAGAAGGACAAAGTTTAGAAGTCTGCAGGATAGGGGAAAGGGAAAACATTACCTTTTAGTGGAGCTAGGGCCCCCAAAAGTGAAGGTCAAAGGCAAAATGAAAATAAGGCAATGAAAGAGGTAGGTCAGTGTGCAAGACAGGGAGACACATAGAACAGGAAAAGCAGGGTGGATGTGCATATATTAGAATAGAGACATATGGCAAGGGCAAAGACACTCTGAGGGCATGCAAAGGGTGATGGGCAGGCTTGAGCAATGCATAGGGTATGGAGTAGGAGACAAGAGGAAGGGAGACTACCCCAGACTGGAGACAGACTGAGGTATGAGTGGCAATATAATGTATACTGCCCCAGTCTAGAGGGATATTGCTGTTATCAGTTGTCAGCTGTGGCTCAGAGAGACCAACAGAATGACCCACACCCTTCTCTGGGAGCCCAATGGTTAGGGCCAGTGAGTTAAGCAAATCTGGAAGCTGTCCATGTACCCACTCACTACTGTGCCTCTACCACAAACCCCTCCACCTGCTATGATTGCAGCTGCGCCACTTCAATAGTGGGGCTGGGCTACCTGCCATTGAAAGGATGGACCTCACACTCCTGTGAGGGACTTCCTACTTCAACCCCCTCCCCAACTACAGCCTCAGCAGGTGCAGGCCATTGCTGAACTGTCTGCAAAATAAATCTGTCATCCAGACCTGCTGGATGGTGACACAATGGAAAGTGTGCTATAAATTATCTTATTCCAGCAATGGACTTGGAAATATTTATAGCACAGATAACTATTTTCCAGTAGAACTAACCCTACCTGGCTGTTAGTCTCTCCTGCCTCTTGCAGTAGGCATAATGCTTCATGTCACATTCTGCTCCTGCTGAAAGAAAAATGGCCATAACAGAGATCTATGACCAGTGAAAATAAAGCGGCAGAACAGCATTGACAACTTACAGTCCCTTAAATGCATCCCTATAGCTGCATTCCATGTATAAGTCTGTGGAATATTGCCCTGCTTCACAGCAGGGCACACCAGAGAGAGTGCAGGTACCCTGATGTGGAGCAGTATAGCCCCATTACATAACAGGCCCATGCAGAAACCCATAGTAACTGTACCTAGCATATTATGCTGTATGCCGCATGCAGCTTCACCTGACATAGTACCACTGCAATAACCCACACGTTCGCTTTGCTGTATGAGGCAAAACCTGCCAGTAACAGGAATTGTAAAATAAAAATAATACATTGCGGTCAAATTTTAATACCATTTCGGGCATTGTTACTTAACTCTGCCTCCCACACACTCAGATCATCACAGTGCCTAAACTGCTGGTCATTATATCGGGTCTATATTATATAAACGAAGCATTAAAATGTCGACTCACCTTTGATCGACCCCTATTTCTCGAAGCTGCACAATGTCGAACGGCCAAATCATTGATTTCTTTCCAAGGGAAAGAAATCAGTTGGCCATTCTTTTAAATCTGCCCTTTTCCTGACTCTAGTGCTCTCTCAGAGTTAGTATATTTAGTTAGGGTGTGTGTGTGTGTGTGTGGGGGGGGTAAAGCCCCCCCACTTTAATAGTGTTGTTGTAATATGGTGTGTGTGTTTGGGCTACAGATTTCTTTCCCTTTGAAAGAAATCAATGATTTGAGGGTTCGAAGTGCAGTTTTGAGAAATAGGGGTTGATCAAAGGTGAGTCCACATTTTAATGCTTCATTTATATAATATAGACCCATTATATCAATACCTGCACTTTCCCCTGTACTGGTAATGCCCATAGCTTCAGACAACATCTCAGCTAAATCATGTCAGCCATCAGCTTTACTGACTAAACCAGTGCAGTAGCTGCTCCCTGAAATAGCCATGAAGGAGATAGAGCATGGCCCTGCTTTCCTTCATGCACCACAAATGTCCTTTTGCTGCACACCTGCAAATGTAGCCATGGAGTTATGCTTAGAAAAAAGATGGCACACTCCTAACTAATAAAATGGTGCAATTCAGTTTGTTAATCTGGTATATAGTAATAAGACCCATGTCAGCCACAGTCCAGGCCTAAAGCACATTTGGGTAACAGCAAATTTGTAGTTTCACAACTGAATTGACATACTAATAAAATGCAAGTGTTAGCAAACATAAAATAAGCAAATAAATCAAAGTGAATTTGATTGCATTAATAAAATGTTGTGAACAACACAATGGTTGTAGATTTGTAAAAATAAAATGAAAAGGAAGTAACTTTGGAAGAAGAAATGGAGTGGGAGACCAATTGTGTGGATGCAGCTAGATCTGGAACATAAGAATAAGACAAAAATTTGACTGTGAGTTTTCATATGAAAAATATCAGGGCCACACAGGAAGGGACAATGCACAATTTATGCCAACTGTTAGACTGATATGTCAGGAAGTTGGAAGCCTGTGAATTTGGTGATTGAATTATTTACTAAATTCAACAGTCCAAGGAGATGGAGTGGCACAAATAACACCAACACAAATAAATCCACTTCACTAGTAGAACAATAAAGGAAGGAGGAAACACCAGTATTAACGAACACCACAGTTTATTCTCGCTTTTGTCTTCAAGAGACTTCAGAATGAATTAACTAAATCTGTTACACCACAATATATAGTCCCGATTTTAATCAACCAATACTCCAACTGAAAAGTAATTAATAAACTGTTAAAAAACAATAATAGTCTTAAAACCACATGGTACTATTGTAAAAATTGCACAAATGTTAATATTATTTTAACATTTTTAACCTTCTATTTTTTCAAAAAAAAACACTTTATAGTATCATTCATACCAGGCTGTTTATCAGCCCCAAGTCTCAACTGCCACATAGTTTCTTTTTGTTCAAGTATATCTTTGAAACTACCACCCCTAACATTTTCAGCCACTTTTTCCAAGACAGAAAACAAAAATGTCTTATATCCAGAACATTTCAAAGAATGTTTGTATAATGCATTGTTAACATTTTTAGTTTTAATACAATAGTAGTGCTCCTTGATTCTTGTACACAGGCTTCTTGTTGTCATACCTACATAAAATTCATTACAGAAGGAACAAACTGCAATATGTACAATACCCCGGGTATTACAGTTATACACCCCCTCAATAGAAATGGTCTGATTCAGATGTGTTTACTCAACATATGGACCTTATAAAATAAACCTACACAAGCTGCAGAAACCACATTTGTACATCCCTTTATTTTGTTGTCCGGTAATACCATTACCTTTGTTAAAAGAGTCAAACTGTAAACATTTCTTTAAGTGATAATTACTTTTATAAACAAATTTGGGTTTATCGCCAATAAATTTAAAAAGCTCTGAGTTCCCTTTTAAAATATTCCATTTCTTTTTAATAATGGAACTTATTTCCCTATCTATGGACATATCTAAAATACGAGACACTGACATTTTTTCTTACATGGATATTATATTTGTTTAACATAGGATTCTTGGGGGTAAACATATACAGTAATATAGGCTGAAAGTCAGAAAATCTACGTCTTCTGACTTCTTCAGCTAATTTGTCCAATATTTCAAAATGGTAACCACTCACCAAAAATAATCCCTGAATAAATTTAATTTCATCTTTAAAATCAATGTCATCTGACATCATACGGGAAGCACATATAAATTGCCCTTTTGGAATATTATTTTTCATGAAAACTGGATGATTACTTAAATAATGTAAATATCCATTAACAGAAGTTTATTTTCTGTAAACGTTACTATTAAATTTGGATTTGTTGCTATCCCATGATAAAGTGACATCTAAAAAATTAGCTGTTAATCCAACATCACCTAAAGTAAATTTTAAAAATTTGGATGACTTATTAATACTGTCACAAAATGCTTCAACTTGTTTTCTATCACCTTCCAGAACAAAAAACAGGTTGTCCACAAATCTGACATAAAAAATATTTTATATTGGGACAAAAATGGTTTCAAAACGCACTGTTCCCAACAACCAAGCACTATATTTGCATAAGCAGGTGCTGCTGCTGACCCCATTACTACCCCCTTAGTTGTTTATATAGTTTGTTGTTGAATAAAAAGTAGTTGTTATTAAGCAAAAGTTCCAACAGTGTACATAAAAAAATTTCATCTTCAGAAAATTGTGCAATTGATCCCAAAAAATATCTAACAAAATCTATTTCATCATCATGTAGTACATTTGGATAGAGTGATTGAATATTGATAGTAAACAATAGATTTTTACTAGGATCAAAAAAATAACCATCAATAAATCTTCTAAATTTATCAAGGAAATGCCAAGAATCTTTAATAAAAAATCCATCTTTTGCATAAAAGGATTAAGCATATAATCAACTACCAAAGAGATGCCTTCAGTCACTGAATGGGGGGACAAACCAATGGGTCTAAAAGGAGGGTTTTGTACATCTTTATGAATTTTGGGGATCCCAAAAAGGGTTCCCAAACATGGATGTTCTATCAACATGAATTCATACATGTCCGAAGTAATATACCCATCCATAAGGAGCTCATACATTTGTTTATGTATAGAATGATATACTTTATGAACAAGGTTAGAATCAACTAATGAGTATTCCATTTTATTGTCTAGCATTATTTTCATAGATTAAACATATTTTGCTTGTTCTAAAACTACCAACCCCCCCCCCCTATCCACTTTCATAAACCCAAAATGAGCGAATTTCCGTAATTCCTTCAAAGCAGTATTTTGAGTTTTAGTAAGATTAAAATAAGTAGTACATGGCTTAGTCATACACAGTCTTCTAATCTCCTCTTCACAACAATTTTCAGACACTCGTATAGTATTGGATAAGGGGGGTGGGGAGAAAACGTGCTAGGTTTACAGAAAACATGCCTTTCAATCTCTACTTCAGAAAAAACAAAATTCAAGTTAAGCATGCGACAAAACATCTTAAGATCCAATAATGTACATCCTAAATCCATCCTTTTGGCAGGAACAAAATTAAGCCCCTAACTCAATATAAACATATGGTCATTGGTGAACAAATAATCAGTTAAATTATAAATTTTAATGCCATTTAAAGCATTTTCAAAATTCAGTCAGTTGTATTTCTTTTTGTTTCTCACCAAGGGTTTGCGTCCTAAAACTTCACCCTTTTCAATCTGCATGGTCATTTGTCCTTGTTCTAAAGGGCTTGACCCTTCAACAACAGGGACAAATCCAGTTCAAACTGTTGAAACATTTACAATGCCCTCGTTAATTTCAGCTATTTTGTTCGTAATGAACACGTTTTCAGTTGGCAGAATGCCATTCTGGTTCCCATCTAGATCTTCAGAGCCTTCAGAGAAGGTCACATGGCTTATGTCATCCACTGTAAAATGTCAGCTGAATGTGGAAGAGCCCTGTTGAAAAGTACAGTTGTCATGACGACCAGTTATGCCAACAGAAGTATTAAAGGGATATTGTACTTTTTTCATTTCAGTAAAATGAGAAAGTGAGAATAAACTGTGGTGTTTGCTAATACTGGTGTTTCCTCCTTCCAGTGAAGTGGATTTATTTGTGATTGTGAATTCTTTATTAAGTGAGCAGTTTGATGCTCTCTTTCTGTGAAAAACAAATGCTGTTAAAGTTCAAGAAAGGACTGTAGAAATAATGGTAAAAAGCTATATACATGTTTATCAATCAAACAATTGTTTTCACAGAAAGATAATTCAAGAAAGAGAACTTTGAGACTGATTGATATTTTATAAGGTGAGGAAGGTGCTGATGGCTGGAATCTGAAAAACAAAAATGTCAGTCTGTACAGGTGTTACTAAGAAATCACTGGGCATAGAAAATGCATGCAGTTTGTCTTTATCAGTACCTGAGCAAATGTATGGAGAAAGTCATCCAGTATGCCTTACTGGATACTTACTTTTCCACATCAGTTCTAAAAACCATTCGCTTAACTCATCATTTTACAATTAATTGATTACTGAGTTTTTTTTTTCATCTGAAGTCTTAACTGTAAATATTGTTTATATGAGAAGTACGTTTACATATGCTGTGTATATTTACTCAATTTTTAACATGCATTATGCCAAATTTTTATATTGTATTTTTACCGTCTCTGAACTCAGTCCTTGTAACCAAACTGTACAAAAGAGATTACTTTTTCTTGCTGTTTTAAAGGTATTTCTTCTAAGAAGAATACAATTATTTACTAATATAGTTAGCTATGGACAGATGGAAGGAAATGCTGCAGATATTAGAGCATGATACATACCTGGTGGTGTAAACACTGACTGTTGATGTGACACTGATCCCACATCCAAAAATGGGACTGGGGGGTTATGGATGGAAGAGAAGTAACTTGAATATTTCATTAAGACTGTTAATGGTTCCAGCACAAAGGAATTGAAAGATGAAAGGGGTCAGTAAACTGATCGTGGAGGGAAAGGGAGTGTGTTTATCTGTTCCATGACTAATTTGTGATGCCCAGAGAGGATTTACTTTGTCTTCATAACTGATTGGAATAATAGCAGGGTGGCTACTGATTGGGAACATCACAGCTGTTTGAGAACTCTTTCTTTTAGCCCCAGTAGTTAAGACAAATTAACTGAAAGCCACTGCTACTGATCCCGGAGTTTGCCCTTTTCCCACTAAGATGTGATCGTGCAGTTGACACTTAAGAGTTTGGGAATGCAGGGAGGCTTGCTGCCTACAAAATCTTTTGTTCAAGGTTGCTGAAAGTGCCTTTTACTTACACTGTTATATTTTGTTAGAACTCAGAGAACTGTCCTTTATACAGTTATCACTAAGCCCTGCTGGTCACACATGCTGTTATATTGATATTTTGATGATTCATTAGCAATTATAATGTTTCTGTACTGGCTGCTGCAAAGTGTTGTTATTCTTTTTTTTGAATTTCAACTATGTTTACGTATTAGCCAAGTAAACTGTGGATTTACACCATTTGAGAGACTATATGGTAAGGAGCTGACTGTATTCTCTATAAGTGGTTGACCTAGTGTTGTTTGCTAAAATCATAATTGTTGCTTAAAATGTGTGTATTTTTATAAAACTATATTCTTGGACAATTGTGTAAAATTCTTCAGTTAACATACTACAAAGATGTTAATGCAGTCTATTAAAACGTTCCATGTATGTTATGGAAAATTGTAGTACATGTGAATATAAATGCAGTTAATATTGCAAATACTAATCCTCAAGAACTTTTATATTAGGATAATAGACTTATTTACCGTTTATGTAGGGCTGATCTAATGCAATTAGCCAAGAAATTGCCCTGTTCAAAAGGTATTTCTTTTTATACAACTGCACTTTTAAGATCTTTGTTAAAAATCTTAATCTTAGGCATACCAACTGCTATTGAACTGTGTGGATAATTTGGCATTCATTTTTAAAAGTTGTATCAATGCTTTTATGTAAACCTCTGCTTCATTTTTTATATTTCAAATAAGATTGAGTATAGATACAGTCAGAGTTGAAGTACTAATATTTTAAAAAGTTTCAGATTAACATTCCAGATTTGTTTACGTTATGTAGGCTACTTTTGCATTACTGGCTTAACATGTGTTTACCTGTAAGGCATATTATGTTGTATGAGCTCACTACTAACATGTCGTAGAGCTTTATGGATATTCCAAGTCCACCGAGTCTCATGATTGCTCTTGCTTTGCCAGTGCGATCCTTCAGGCAGCAATTCCTTTCTCCAGGAGGGCCATACCAGTCAATTCTGGAGTAAATTTGGGGATACCCATCCAGTTATATTGTTTATGTTTAAAGTAAGATAGTGAATTGCATTGCTTAAGATGCAGGAGAAATGTATTCTAGAGATTAAGGGGGATGTGGGTTATAAACATATCCTTCCAACATGTCGTATTTATCTTTTGGTGAAGATTTCGGTCCCATATTTTAGTATTGGTGGATATATTTGACATTCAGAGAAACAGCAGGTCCAGAACAATCATGTCTCTAATGGTGCAGTGAGAGACAGAGAGAGAAAGAGATGTCACCTCAAAGTCAATAAGACACTGAATAAAGGGATAGAAATTCCTCTCTATTTGTATCTCAGAGTCTTTAGGCTTATGATCAATTTGGTTAGGAACCTTTAGGGTCTTTCTAATTCTTTGATATATTTAGTGTGATATATTCCAAAAGGGGAGATGTGGTCAATAATTGGCCTAAACAATGCTGAGTGTAAGGGGGTGAATAGCTATTTAGGCATTGATAATATTCCTTTGACAAAAACTAAAATTATTTCCTGTCATCCATTGTTACATGTTGGTTAAAAGAGAAGGAGATATCTGCCCAAGTACCTAGGTCCCCAACTACATTTTTGTTTTGTGGAGGTATGTTATCTCTGCAGTATGATGAGGGGAAGGGTTATCTCACAAAAGTGATGCTGCTGCATTTTCTAGCATTTACTTTAACCCCATTTGTAGTACAACAAGAGTTTACAAGGGTGAGTTCATTCTAGAGGGTTTGGGTGTTAGAGGATGACAACTCCCAGTTTGCAATCATCTACAAACTTTGTTAGCCAGAGGCTTTGACTCCATGCTTGGAGATCTGAGAAGCAAATACCAAAAACGAGAGGTCCCAGCACCAGGCCCTGATGGATACCATTGGTCACTGTCATTTTTTTTCTGAAGAAGCACCTGCAATTCATTCTGTGTGGATTCTGTCTTTCAGTTTGCTATCCGTTTTGCCACACATGAGTCAATTTTTAAAGCATTTATCTTTTGTATGATGCCAGAATGGAAAATGATGTCAAAGACCTTAGCCAGATCAAGCTATGCAGGATGCACTACATGGCTACCATCTACAGTCTTTGTAAACATTTCAAAGAAATTTACCAGATTAAAGAGACTGGCTCCACCCATCACAAAACCCAACTGTTGAGGGTCAAATGTAACATGCTTCTTGATATCACATTTTATTACATCAATTATAATACAGATCAAGGCTCTGCAGATGAAGCTTGTAAGGCTATAATTACCCAGGTTAGTTGTAAGGCCACCCTTATGGTGGGGCATCACTCTTGCAGTGCACCACTCATCAGGGACAAAACCAGTTGCTTAACATAGTTTGAGGATTGTATCTGTAAGAGCATGCTTAACAATATTGATTAAGAAACCATGTGTATTATCAGGCCCAAGGAGGAATTTTTGGTTGTGGCTAACACTTTTAGTGAATGATCTTTAGAGATAATTTGGGGAGAAAGGGATTCAGATATTTCTTTGAATAGATGATTTAGGTGTGAAACTGGCACTAAATTTGTTTGTAAGTATATTGACAATGTCAGTTGGCTTAAAATAGTTGGAATTATTATGAATAACTTCAGAGCAATGTAGGGTAATTTTTTTAATTTTCTAACACAGCTAAAGAAGGATTTATAAGTATCTTTTGCTTCAGATGCCAGTGTAATTTCATGGGCTCACGTAGTGGGTCTGATACTGTTCTTCATTTTTTGTAATGCTTTTGACATTATCCTTGAGGAGATGGGTTTTGGATTTACTATATAATTTTAAGGTTTTTTTTCCCCTTCTTTTGTTGTATAGTTTGTTTATGTTGGTGGATCACCAGGGTGGTTTATTTTTGAATTTTCAATGAAATTTTGTTGTGGTAGGGACTGTTAACTCAATGCAGTTTTCTAAATCGGTGTAGAATTCCTTAGTGAATCTTTCTGCTGTATTAAGATCTGAGGAGGTGCAGTCATAAGTGAATTTTGATATTTCTTCATATAGTTGGTAGAGGTTGGCATGTTGCTAGATAAACCTTTTGGGAGTTTAAAGGAGAACATCACAAGTTTATAGTCAGACTTCACAGGGTAAGAAGATACCAGAGGAGTAATGCAAAAGGAGACCGTATTTTTAAGAATCAGGTCAAGAATGTGATTTGCCTTTTAATTGTTTTATTTACCAGCTTCTCAAGAGAATTTTTGCTTATTAAATCCATGAATTTTTGGGTATAGCCTACATTGGAGGTATGGGTGTTCCAGTTCATTAAAGAGTAATTAAAATTACTTAAAATAAGGGAGTTTTTGCTAACAGGGAGATAACTAAAACATTAAGAAGTATTATATGGTCATCAGAAGATAAAGAAGGTGTCCTGTAAAAAGCTATTTGTTGATTATCCTACCTAGAGTGATCTGTAGTTCAATGCGGTCAGTTTTTGAGTCCATAGGGATCTGCTTAGAGCTAATATATTCACTGACAAATATGGAGACTCCACCCACCACAGTTGCCATTGGCCCTGAAAGCATGACAAGAGCACAACCCTGGTATAGAGGGAGGGAGAGCTCTCTTTACATTTAAACCACATTTTAGTAACTATGCAGACATGGGTATTTTCCAAATGCAGGAGTGCCTCAAGGTCAGATAGTTTATTGTTTAGACTTCTGGCATTGAGGATAATCACCTTAAAGCAATCAAAGTTTGTGACAGATATATTAGTTATGTTGAAATGTCCATCAACTGGACTCTGCCTAAAAGGCATTAAGGGGCAGCAAAGACTATAGACAGTATGCAAAAGCCCTGAAATGAGAGGTGCAGTTCATCCTTAGTTAAGCAAGGTGGACTGTTGACCTTTATATCCCATGTAGACACACACTCTGGATCCCCTGGAATGACACCATCTATTTAACCAATTATTGAAACCAATTATCTTTTCTTTGTATGTAGGTATCATTCAAGATGATGAAAGAATTCCCCTCAGGACTAGTATCTTACCTGAACAAACACAGAACGTTCTGATATGTCTGTCTGCATATCCATTAAGGTTATACATCCCAAGCCATTCACTCGCATGTGTACCACTACATATCAAAGTTGTATTTTCAAGATTAGGGTTCTTGTAATGTCAGATAGCTTGGCATCTGAGGACAACTGACTGTAACATTCCACTTGTTTACCCATGTGACTGATGAGTCAGCATGCTTAACATTAGAGTTGCCTATCACTAATACCTTTTTATTGCTGCTACGGTTCAACATGGCAGATATGGAGTGAGTTTGCTCAGTGTGACTGTTTATGGAAAGTATGCATGAAGTGGCCTGATTTTTGTTGAGACTTAATCTGCTTATTGCTAGGAGAATCTGGAAATAATTGTTCTACAGCTTCAGCGTAAAACATCTTAACTGCAATTAGAGAAGCATCATGGTGAAGGTGTATGAAGCTCACAGTGAACGTTTATAGGTGAGATGGAATCCTCTGGATTAATTAGGTATTTACTACTCTTACAGATTAGATTATTAGTGTTAAATATAAGTTCATTATCTGAACAAAAGACAGTTTGTATACTTTCTTTGGAGAGCTAGTGCTAAAAGGCTGGGAAAAGAGGTGAAACTAGCAGGCTGACCTTCCAACTTGTCCAGTGCTTCAGTGTTTAAGGAAGTAAAGAAAAAATGTAGTCAAAGGGGAGGACCTTCCTAGTTTGATCCTGTAGTACTCAGTAGTGTGGGCTTATAAAGTGAAATGTAGCAGCTACCAAAGTCAAACCTATAGTAAAGGCAAGCAACTCAAGAACCACCAAGTTTCAAAGAGCAACATGGATTGGCTTTATGAGCACTCTGTAGTCTGGCTCAAAGGAATACAGTGGGAGGGCAAATGTTTTCAAACATTTTGAGGAGGAAGAGTCTTTGCAAAATGATACTTTTGTGCTTACTTACAACAGCCAGTAATCAGAAAAAGTGAGGGAATTATGTTGTCAGATTGTCTTAAGGTGAGGACAACAACAGATACACTCAATTTAAGAACATAACTATAACAGTGTGGGATGCTGGGAAAATTCTTGGATGCTGAGCTGTGTAAATGACTGGTTTAAAACTGCCTTAAAGCAAAGACAAGTCCTGAACTAGCCTGACTGCCACTCACCACATAAGAAAGAAACTAGGGTTTAATACCAACAATTAGACCACTTAAATGGCAAAATGCATTGATTTATTGGAATCACCAGTACAGTGATTAAAGATCTTAACTAAAGCAGACACAGACTTTTGAAATGAACTTAAAACAGATCAAGAAATGAAAAATCTTCACTTATCTTTGTTGCTGTATGTATTTGAACTATAACACATAAGTGACAGTTGATGTGTTATAGTTCAAATACATACAGTAACAAAGCAACAGTTGAAGTAGGCCACGGCGGTGCAGTGGTTAGCATTGTCGCCTCACAGCAAGAGGTTATCCCATTCGATTCTCATCTGGAGCATCTTCTGTGTGGAGTCTGCATGTCCTCCCCGCGGTTGAGTGACGTCTAAAAACATGCAGGTAGGTGCGTGCATGAATGGGTATGCCTTCCTTGAAGGTTGGGCGTTGGGCTGTCAACTTGGCACTGTAAAAATCCACTGCCAATCATTAGCGGACCAGAGTTCCTCTGTGGCGACCCCTAACCAGGAAAAGCCGAAAGAGAAGACATAAGCAACAGTTGAAAGAAAGACAGTTGTAACAGCTTAGGATGATGGCAAAATACTTCTGTAGCCTATTCTTAAAAATTTGTGTGTGTCCTTTTTTTTTCTAAAATGAAATTAATGTGAATCAGTGCATAGATTCTTGCTCACTATGAGACATTTTGAGAGACTGCATAAAAACAATTCTAGTTAAATACTGAAAATGTAAACATTCTTGGATTGGTTTTGTATATCGTGATGGATATTTATAAGACACTGTCTATAAATTGTATATCATTTTGAATATGGCTGCAGTGAGTGCTGTAAATATTAATAATTTTGGCGTCCCTATATTAAGATGTTAGATTTACTTACATTTCATGGGCTAATCTTGTATTGCCAATGAAGGTTTATTTTTGATATTTCTAGCTAAGTATTTTAAGCTTGGAAATTGAACTGTTGTGGTTCAGATATCTGGAGGTGGCATTTTTTGTATTTCCGATGCTGTAACAACCCTTCTTATAATGATTAACTTGAAATGGTGTTTGTGTATCAGAAAAAAATGTCATATATGTATGTGTTGCTGCAGAAGTTGGTTTGAAACACTGTAATATGTAGGTTGTTATGTAGATAAATCTCATAGTGTTTAGTGTGGTGTGTCAAACCCCTATATTTATATATTGAAAGTTATACTAAATCAAAAGTGTGCCAGTGAATTATGTATATTTAGAGAAGATGTGATAAAGTATTAAAGTGAAATATTTATGTTACAATCACAAGTTATGTTTCAGAAGGTTTCTTGGAAAGTAGAAGGGAATGAGGTTGTACCACTGACCTGAGAGGTTGTACCACTGACTGGATAGCTTTAAACATAGGCTTGAATGTAGTCTCCATGTAATGCAGGATGGTAGAGGGACTGTTCAATCATACTTCTGTACTGAAAATTGCTTGATGTAACAGAAATTGTTTACTACTCTGGTAGTTTTGAAGTATTTGCAGTAGTAATACAAGGAAGATTTGTTTGACTATGGGTTATTAATAATTACATTAGGGCAAAAGAAGCAGACTGTTTATGAACTTGAATGTTAAGTGAGTTAAATTCAGGATTTACAATCCTTCAAGTTCATTCAATTTGGCTGACACTTTGCTAATCTATTTGAGGAAGGGAGACATAGTTTACAGATAATACTTTGATATATGAGAAATTGTCTTTATCTAAAAGAAAAAGATATGGACCAAAACTAATGAACAGATCTTTAGTAAAGGATATTCCTGTTAAGACTGCAACACATTTTCAACACAAAAAATTAAGAAGTTACATGATGATAGAATATTTGTGACTCATGTAATTAGTCTTCCATTAAAAAGAAATTCATCTCATTTCATTTCTTAATTTATTTAAATTTCAGTTTATACTAGGCAAAGCCTCTTCAGCTGTAACCAGTTCATACATTATATATTACAATGACATACTTTGAACACTAAATGCACTTTGTGATGGCCTTTGTTTACCCCGGGCCTCAATCCTCAGCACTGACACTGGTGAGAGATGGTCACTAAAAACAGGAATGGATTTATTCAGTATTTTAAGATGAGGCTCTCTACATCAAGCACAGTTTCCCCAAGAGCACACGGAGGACATGCTCCAGACCTGGGACTAGAATATCTGTCTCTCCAGATTCTGAACAAGACTCACTTTGGATAGCTGACACACCCACACCTGGGTATTTGATTTTCACACACACACACACACACACACACACACACACACACACACACACACACACACACACACACACACACACATAATTCTTTGTTTAAACATATACATTTAATCAGCTATAGTAACACTGCTCATACATTTCTAGCATAAACCTCTGTACAAGTCAGTGCGATAGTCAAATGACATTTATTTACAAAACTCCAGCTAACTATGTTGGCATATGTTACACATGCACTGCCCTATTCTCCCTGGCACAGATGGCAGCACCTCACATCACCACATCTCTTCTCCCCTCTGAAGACTCAAGCTAGTTTTTCATGTGACCCTGGAAAAACATTGCTTGAGAGAAATGGGCCTGTCTGGGAACACATTAACCTATACCCTGTCTTGAGAGCCCTTCTGCATTGGCAATGCTGTAATCTGGAGTGGCTAACACAGGTGATCCTCCCAAAGCCCCTTTGGAATGCCTGCTCGCAGGCTGGGGTCCACACTACCTTATCTGGCCTGTTTTTCCTTGTCAGGTCTGTGAGGGGAGCAGCTATTGTATTATAATTGGGAAAGAACTTTCTATAGTACCCCACTATTCCTAAGAATGCCCTCACCTGCTTTCTGGTAACAGGGGCAGGCCATGCCTGAATAGCTTCCACTTTTGCAGATTCTGGCCTAATCTTACCATTCCCCACTCTATGTCCCAGGTAGGAGACCCCTGCTATACCCACCTGACACGTACTGAGCTTAGTGGTAAAGCCTGCCCTTTGCAGTCTGTCCAGGACCTTCCTAACATGCTGAGGCTTCATCATGTTAATATCACTGACTTTACTTAGCACTTTAAAGGGTTTCTCCCAAGCTGCCTGCAGCTTATTGTGTCTGATAGGAATGAGCACCATAACCTGATGTTCCACAGCATAAACTTGGGCTCTAGCATTCCTGTCATACCCAGACCTTTTTCTGCTGTTGGGCTCCTGCCAGGTTTTCCTGGGCCACGCCCATGAGCTCCCTAATTCTTGTCCTGAGATTTAGATCATATGTCACAACAGACTCTTTGTGAGTTTCACACTCACCCTACCACTCATCACAAATCAAATCTAAAGGCCCCCTCACCATATGCCCATATAGCAACTCAAAGGGTGAAAAATCTGAGGATTCTTGGGGTAGCTCTCTGTATGCAAAGAGTAGATGTAGCAGATATTTGTCCCACTCTCTCTTAAACTGGTCTACAAATGCCCATAGTATGGTCTTTAGTGCAGAGTTTAACCTCTTCACAAGACCATTAGTCTGGGGGTGGCCTTTAGGTATTTCACCCACAATGCTTCCACAGACAAGCTAGCAGGTCTGACATGAAATTGGCACCTCTGTCCAGTTAGTATTTCCCTTGGGAGACCTACCTTGCTGAAAATGTCTAACAAAGCATTTGCCATATTCTCTGCCTTCTCAACAGAGGAAAGAGCCACCTCCTCAGGTTATCTAGTAGCATAACCTACTGACACCAGGATATGCTTCTTCCTTGTGGAACTTGAGGTACTCAGACACCACACAATATCCATAGCTACCCTCTGAAATGGCTCCTCAATCACAGGCAAAGGCATCAATGGAGCTTTGACCTTGTCCCTTGCCTTGCCTACCTTTTGGCACTCCTCATAGGTCCTACAGTACCCTGTTATATCCTTTGCAATCCCAGGCCAATAAAAGTTCTGCATAATATGTCTCTTGGTATGCTTTATGCCCATATGATCTGCAAAAGGAATGTCATGAGCTATGGCTAGATGTGCCAGATGATAGGCTCTGAGCACTATCAACTGCTGTATTACTCCACCCTCTAGTCTTCCCTCAGGGGTCCTGTCTCAGTACAGTAACCCTTTGTTCGAGTATATAGCCTCCCCTTTTCCTTGAGCATCAGGTGTCTCCTTAGCTACCCCCTCAAGCCTCATAAAGTAGGGTCTGAAAGCTGAGCCTGTCTCAACTCCATCTTTGTGACTCCTCCCAGCTCCCCTTCCACAGGAAGCCTAATATCTTCTGACAGTGGTGGCTTACTTGTCAGCCTGGGTAATATCACTCAGCTCTGTCCTTGCAGTCACCCTGTCCACGGGAACATCAGTACCTACCAACAGCTGTGATCCACTTTGAGGCTAACTGCTACAAGGTAGCTCCTTCCCTGAAGTAGCCACATTACCATCCCCAGCTTCATGTGTGGGGTTTGTCTGGGTCTCACTCAGTCTACCAGACCTACTTGCCTGTTTCCAAGCCTGACTGCATGTAACTGCATACACACAAGGTACTGCATTATAAAAATCATTCCTTATCAAGACATCTGCAGGAATATCCTCAAACACATCTACCTGCTTGCTTCCCTTTCCACTGTTCCAGTCAAGATGAACCCTGGCCAAAGGTATTTGGAATGGGATCCCTCCTAAAGCTCTGATAGGACTGCCCAAGCAAGTACTGCTCCTGTTTAACCACTGCAGGCTTCACAATAGTTATGTCAGAGGGTGTGTCTCTCTTAGCAGTGGCCTGTCTTCCATCTACTAAAATAGGATACAAACTCCAGTGATAATTTGGTACCCCTGTTGTCTCCAGACAACTTACTACTGGCACACTGTTATTCCCACTTGCTGGCTCCCTCACCTTTTGTTCCTCACCTTCCTTCAGTGGACATTTGTGTTCCACATGGCCCCTCTGGTTACATTTAAAACATCCAACCTCTGATCCTGGCTCTGTACCTGAGCTAGTCCCTGTTATTGGTAGACTCTGTTGGGGTGATTTAGGCTGCCCATCATGGGTTCCCTTATATCCATGTGCAGCACTGGGTATTCCCTTCTTATGCAGTGATGCCCTGTTTGCTAAGCAGAGATCCCCTTTTCTGCCCATCTCATCTTCAGAATTACACTCTCGGTCTGCCAACCAGATTCTCATGTACTCAGGCAAAGTACTAAGGGCTTGTGCCCTTACCAAAATGTCTACAAGTCTTTCAAAAGTGGTGACCTGACATCTATTCACCCACCTATAAAAATAAGTGTTTAACTCAGCAGTATAATCACATAAACTTTCATCTGTCTTGCATCTATGCTTAGAAATTTTTTTCTGTAAGCTTCAGTTGTTAACTTATAACAGTTCAATAAACATTATTTCACTCTATCATAGTTTGAACAATTAGTATCAGACAATTTAGAAACAGCAGTTACAGCTTTACCATGGAGTAAGAGGGTCAGGAACTGTACCCAGAGTTCATGATCAACATTATACTGTTTATATACTTTCTAAAACATATGAATAAAACTATCAGTCATCCCCTCTGCGAATTGTGGATGACATTTACTGACATTTATTGCTTCTTGGGTCTGGTTATTCCCTTTCCCATTACCTCCATGACCTTGATGAAGTGTCAACATTTCCCTCTCGTGTTGTTGTTGCTTCTCTTTTTCTTCAGTCTCCAATCACTGTATTCTATTATTTTCTTCAGCCTCCAAATACCACAGTCCCTCTTTGGTCTCCAAACTTTTGGTATCCAGTTCATGCTGACACTGCATCTACTTTTCTTCAGTCTCCCAATGCCACAGTCTCTCTCTTCGGTCTCCAGTTCATACTGATGCTGCTTCTCCTTTTCTTCAGCCTCCAAACATTGCAGTCTCTCTTTTTCTTCAATCTTCAAATGTTTGGCCTCCAGTTCAAGTCTCTTTAACTCCAGACAGATTTTGAAGTCCTCTGTGGAAAAGGTGAACTGTCCTGTTTACGAAGACTGCACATACCCAACACCAAATTGGTTGCCCTCCTGGCCACTGGTCTGTGCTGCAGCTGTTATTAAAGCTGAAATAATTTCCTTTTTAGTTTGGTTAGCATACACCAGTTCTTTGGCTTTGCACACCTTGGCCAACTGGTTCTTTTTGAACTTACCATAATCTTCTGCTGACATCTTTGCCTGATTTCCCTGACTAAACTAAACTAACAAAAATGAATAAAACTGTTGTGAAAATGAAACTCTGAATGTTTACCTTGTGGCTGTGACAACTGCCCACAGGCTACTGAAATTCAGTTAATATCCCGCTACTACCACTAATATGTGATGGCCTCTCTTTTCTCCAGACAAGTAATCAAGGAGCTTCAATCCCCTCCACTGACACTGGTGAGAGATGGTCATTAAAACAGGAATGGATTTACACAGTATTGTATTATGCAGCTCTATGCATGAAGCACAGTTTCCCCCAAGAGCACACAGGGAACATGCTCCAGACCTGGGATTGGACTATCTGTCTCTCCATATCCCAAGCAAGACTCACTTTGGAGCACTGTATGCCAGTTCCAAGTAGCTGACACAACCACCCACACCTGGGTATTTGATTTTCATACACACACACACACACACACACACACACACACACGCACGCAACACGCACACACACACACACACACACACACACACACACACACACACACACACACACACACACACACACACACACACTCACACACACACACACACACACTCCTAGGAAAGGCTGGTACAGATTTACTAACTGTAACCCTTCTGCCTAGACCATAAGGTAACCTCACTGCCACCAGTCATCCACTCTCGAGCTCTTACAAGAATATCCAATTATACTGAGTAAATCAATACTAACATAAATGGTAGAGTATAAGCAAAGCAGCCAGGCTTTTTGGAGTGGCCAAGGCATCACTAAAATAAGCACAGGAACTCTCAAGATGTTAAAAGTATTCTCTAAAAGACCACCCTCAATGAAATGCATAAAATATCTAATAATAAATAAATTAGAAAACATGAGAATACTAAATATCTAAGTACAATAAACACTAGAGTTTCAGACACAGGAGAAATAAAAATAACACAGTTGGACAGATTCAAACAGATGCAGAAAAACAATACTCATCTAATCTTACTATATTTCCTTACTATCTAAAGGATAACTGTTCCCTAGCTAACTTAATTAATGAAGCAAGGCAAGATTAGATGCTGAGATGCTTGCTTCCACAGGGCAAGGCAATGAGCTTCTAACAGACTGAACAACTGAACTAACTCAACGGAACTGACTGTGATAACTGTCATAGATCTTTATATCAGGTACCAAAGTAAACAAAACAAGCTGCTATGAGAGTTCCATTGTCTCAGCGCTGGTTATAGAATTACATCACATTTGATCACCTGACTCTGGTACAATGCGCATTCAGAGCTCTGCTAAGATATGTTGCAGTATTTAAAAATTGTAGAACAATTTCAAAAACTTCTACTCTTCCCTTCTAGAATTCTTTGTTTAAACATAACATTTAATCAGTTATAATAACACTGTTAATACATTTTAACATAAGCATCTGTACTCCAGCCAACTATTCTGGCATATGTTACACATGCAATGCCCTATTTTTCCTGACACAGATGGTAACATCTCACATAATCACACACTTATTAAGTTTTAAAGAAATGCTTACATTTAATGACATCTTGACAAACATTTTGTTGCAATAATTAAATTAAAAACTACAGTTTTTTGAGGTTTTCATCTTAAAATCCTGAGATACAGACAGATGAGCATAAAATCTTGATATGGTCTGCTTTTTATTTTAAGAGTTAAAATGTTGATGAAAACTTAAAAGGCAGCATGCCATGGAAAATCTTGTACTCAAACTTGTCTAATACCCAATTATGTTGTCTAGAGTAGGTTCATTGGCAAGATAATATAGATCACGTGGTGTGTAGTAAAGCTTTCACTACACATAAAATGCAATATAGAATGATGTAAAATATACCTTGTTCCTGAACAGTTTCTTATTGCTTTTACATAAATACATCAAATTATAATGTAATCTAACCAAAAAGAGTGACATATCTAATCATTCTCTGGCTTAAAAGGAGTTAAATACTTTTTAATACAATCAGGGCTAATATAAAATATGTTTTTTTCTCTAATGTGTCTGTTTGTGCCTCAGTTTTAGTAACAATTCCACATCAATCCCTAGATACATACATTTTCTTTAATTTCAATTACATTTTCTTCTTTTATATATAGGTCATGTTTTCTGTTGATTTCACTTATGAGTAGATTTGTCTTGTTTCTGAATGAAGCATGGACATGCAGTAGACTGGTTGATGTAAACTGCATTTTGATTGGAAAATGCTGTTTTACAATGTGTGCATCACAGCTCTGTGTGTGTGTGTGTGTGTGTGTGTGTGTGTGTGTGTGTGTGTGTGTGATTGTTATGGTGTAATTGTTTATACACTCTGCCTTAGTGTGGTGAGTCTGGGGTTGAGAAATAAATAAGGAAAGGATGATCTATATATTAATTAAATGTGTAGTCTGTACACAAGATTTAAACTACTTCCAGAGTAGTTTACTATCTAGGATTAAATTACCTCAGGAGTTAAGTCACTTCAGAAGGGATGGTGTAAGTTTCTTTTAAAAGGGTGTTATGCTTTTAAGTATGGATTGTGACTCTGAGTAGATAGCAAGATTTGTTAGACATGTACATTGTGACAGCATGATAAGGGGATGTAGCTGTATATTAGGATGGTAACGATTTCTCTGAAGGGAGTGAAAGGGGAGGTTCATCTGTAGAACCCCAGCAAGGTGTTGTCACAAAGCAACAGTCTACATAGTAGTCTAGTTGTAAGCTAATAAAGTGTTCATTAGAATGTCAATGTACATTGTGCAAGTGTAAAGTAAAGAACACATCTCTAGCATTATCATAGATTAAAGGTATCCCTCTATATGACTTTTCTTCCCCTTTTCTTTACCTCTTGTTATGGTAAGTGAATTTAAAATGAGAAAAAAAAGGATAAAAGAAACCTGAATTCCTGCCATCTAAATGTAAAAGAAACAACATGTGTAATAACAAAGCTTTTAAGTTACATGAACTCTTTCTCAATGCATCAAAAACTCATACTTTAAAAACATACCTTTGAGGTGAGGAATGAATATATATTTAAGTTTAGGGTCCTCCAGAAAGTGTTTTTGATTAAACGTAGAGGTGACCTTTTGAACATTATGGAACTAGCTGAATACAAATAGATACATTATTTTAGGGCTGATATATTACCTGGGCTAAATATTGTGAATAATATTAAACCAGTTTTAAAATTGAAGCAATGTAATATATAAATATTAGTGTTTGATTTACCGGGCAATATTTAAATATTTAAATATATGCATTTTGGATGATGTAATTGTAAGATCATGTGATTTTTATTCATTTTTAATTGACTGGCTGATTTATTTTAGTGAAGGAAATGTGTTCGTATGAGTTTTTGATGCATTGAGAAAGAATTCATATAACTTGAAAGCTTTGCTATTAAATATGTTATTTCTTTTATAGTTAACATGGTCGGAATTCATTTTTTTTGTTGTTTTGCTTTTGTGTTATTGGATTTTGTTTACCTACTCCAGATCAGCTGTTTGTTACTAAGGTAATTGAATTTGCCTAGATTCACTGAAGAGTTGATATCAAGGACAGACATTTTCATGCAAAATATATTAATTCTGTGTCAGTGTGGTTACATTAAAGATAGCAAGGGGTGCTAAAGCTATAGTCTGGGAATCAAGGACAAGCGTTCCATACCTTTGCAGTGCTAAGTTTTAAGGATGTCACTACACAAAGAGACACGGGGTTAATCAGACCTATATTAGGCACTGTAATCCAAACAAAGTACTGTAGAATTAAATGGAATAGTAATAGTAATAGTGGTGGATACTTAAGTGATACTATAGTGGGGGTACCAAAGCAAGCAGGCTAATGTGGCTAAGTCACTTTGAGCTCATGTATTCAAAACAGGGCCACAAAGCTTCATTTCACACTCATTCAGCAATAACTAGACCACTGTGGGTGTGCACAGCAATGTGGTAACCACTATCATCACATACATGAGGAAGAAATGTGGTATATAGGAAAGTAGAAGAGGGGAGAACAGCATGTAGAAGGAAACACACAAATGTGACCATAATATATGGAAAATGGGGACGTACAAAGTGCTATTTTGGGGCAGGAAAAGAACCCATTTTGTAAGTTTATACAAAAGAAGGGAAGGTGAGATAGAGGGAGAAATGCAGTTAACATGGGCAGACAGACAAACAAAAAACACACCACACAGAATCAGACAAACAGGGGTGGTATAGACACAAAAGGTGGGAGAAGACAGCGTATGGACACAGTTTTACAGAAGGTAGACAAGTGGTGATAGGGATGGATGGATAATGAACAAGGAATGAGAAATGACACAAAAGTAATGGGACACACAAGGGATAGAAAACAGCAGGATAGAGATATATGATGGGGTTTTGGTATGGCTGGATGCCATGCTACCTAGGGAGCAACAAACTCAGGCATCATTCACCTGGGTAGCAAGATGTTATGAGCTGGTTGTCCCACTGGAGGACTGATGAATGAGATCTGGCAGTCATGTGGCTGTACAAGCCTTGCCAGAAGGTACTGTGCATTGCCAATATGAGCATCCAGTTGCTGGACCACCTTTGAGCCAATGCTGGTAAATTAAAATAGACTCCGACAGTGCACTTTCAAAAGAGAATCCTTTGCCTCCCCACTTTCAAAAAGCAGCCTCATAAGGCACTAGTGACCCGTCTTGGTTACCTGCAGTAAGGAAACTATCATCTCTCTGCTAAGAGGTAGACAGGGCAACCATTGGAGACCCAGAGGCATTGGCCGGCATAGTCTGAGATGATGATGGCCATACCTCCTCTTCCGTCACAGTTGCAGTGGGGACGAGTGATTACATATATATATATATATATATATATATACATATGCTAAAACACAATTGGACTGGTAGAGATGTGATACACAGCCTGCTGCTGGGAGATGTGCTTCCACCTTGTGTGACACCGAACCGTGTTCAGTTCTCATTCCCCTGTGATCAGAAAACAAATTAAGTATTCCTAATTATAGGCTAGAACTGTTAAGATAGTAGAAGACTATACTATAGAACAAACACTTATATTATGCATCAAGTTGTTTCTCCTGAACCTCTTCCTCCTATTGGTGAAGCATGTCAGGGTGGTGCAACCTTAGATCACTGTGCTGATGCCAGCACTACTCATCATAACCAGACTAGTATTGCCAAAGACATCACTCACCATCTCAACAAGTTCATGGCATTCATCCATCTTCCATTGTGCACCATCATACTAAAGTTCCTGTGCAGGAAGAGCAGGAAATTCCTGCTGCCCCTGCCGTGGCATGCCAAAGCCCTTCATTCCACAGTGCTCAAAGTAGCCATGGGCAGTCGGGTCCATTCAAATAGCAAAATAATATCCCCATATGCATAGATGAATGTTTGTTGATCATGTGGTGTGCAGCATACTGCTACACTGTGACATTACTGCATGTTTTTAACACTGCAATATAGTACAAGGAATAGGTATAACACTGCCCTATGGTGTTACAGGTGTACTCATACAATATGCATAAACATACCGGTCACATACTTCATGATTACAATGGTGTACGCAGGTAGTTCTAACATCTTTAGGTAGCACATTGTACACTGGCAATCAAACACAGACAGTGGCACTAACTAGCTTCATTAGAGTACCTGCCTTAACAACAGCTCTTATTAGCATGATATGAAAAAAAACAGCATAATTTTGAGCAAGATAGCATAGAACTATAAACTGTGAAATTGAGGAATGTCAGTAAAGTTTGTGTTGATTTTGATTTTCAGAGTCAGAGAAGGAGTTCTGTCTGATAAAATCACACAGCAAGAGCAAAAAAAAACTATGATGGATGTCAATCACTATGAGGCAAATAACATTCTGTGTGAGCAATTGGGAAGCCATGTTTCTGGCATGACACTTTGCCTTCCACCTGTAGTGGTTTGAAGGTTCATAGGTTCATAGGTAGGTACTAGGCTATTGGCCCAAGGGCCTACGTAAGTCTAGTCAACAAGGTTCCATGGCTTACGCCACCCAAGAATGGCAAATCATCTTCTGATTTCCCCCATTTGATGCCATGGCAACTGTCTTGTATGTACTTAGTTTCATCCCATGAGCCTTCAGTTTTGCATTCCATTTTCTTATTATTTGCTGAAGTCCCTGTTCAGAGTCTGCTTGTAATGCCACATTTTTTGCATACAACAACTTTGTTGGTCTGTCCTCTACAACCTGTTTACCAATGTAGTCCATCACCAGTATGAATAGCAGTGGCCTTCCACTGGGTGACACAAGGGTTTGTACCTAACCTCTTAGGTTTGTCAACAATACCCAAATAGGGGATAATGTCAAATGCCTGGCCAGGTCAAGTTAGACAGTGTAAACAATTTTGTCCTCATCCATTGATCTCGTGACCTTCTCAAAACAGTCCACAAGGTTGAGTAGGCATGACCTTCCCTTGATGAAACCAAACTGGGATGGGTCCACTGTCTGGAGGTTTCCTATGTCATTATTGATCATTTAAATGTTAATTCCTTCCATGGCTTTGCATTTTGGGTGTGTTTGAGTTGGAAAATATAGTTGTGTAAAATCTTACCATAACAATAGATGTCTTTCTCTTCACTGTTGTAGTTTTCTTTACGACAGGGATCCCCTGCCAGTATACCAAAGCCTTTGGTTGTAAACGGTATGCCATGCTTCACATGTATTCTCTTCGTGCACGGGATAAGGCATAAACGTGATGTCTGGATGTACCATCCTCAGAACTGAAAAGCCCCAGTAGGAATGACAGTCCAAGAATAAGAGTAGGTAGCATGCACATCCAGAAGGAAAAAGGACTAGGAGGAGGAGGGAGAGAGTGAATACTGCAACAGTGAAGAGAAGGACATCTACTGTTATGGTAAGATTTTACACAACTGTAATGTGTCCTTTCATATCATTGTTGCAGTATTCTTTACAATATGGAGAGTGCAAAAGCTCAAGAAGAGGATTGGGAGGAGGAAGAGCTAGCAGAGCCCTCTCGGAAGCCATGGAGAATGGCCCTGGCAAAGACAGCTCTGGCTCTAGAAATCACATCCAACTTATAGTGCTTAGTAAAGGTTCACAGAAGTCCAGGTTGCTGCCTCAAAAATAGAATTAGTATCCAAACCCCTGACAAAAAGTACCAGATGAGGCTTCAAGACTAGCGAAATGTGCCTTAACATAGGAAGGAAGGCTCTTTCCATGAAAAGAATAGCAAAAACAAATGGCTTTAGATATCCAAAAAGAAATGACTTGCTTGGAAACAGACAAATCTAAGACCTAGGATGAAAAGAAACAAAAAGTTTTTGAGATTTATGAAAAGCTTTAGTGTTATCCAAATAATATTTGAGTTGTCTATGCAAATCCAAGGTATGCAAAACCTTCTCACTAGCAGACTTCGGAGAAGGGAAAAAATGGGCAAATGAACAGACTGATTAAGAGACAACTCATTAACCACATTGGGCATAAAATAAGGATTAGTACATAGGGCACCCTGTCCTTATGGAAAAGTAAAAAAGGGGGAACAGCCATAGCGGCTTGCAGCTCAGACACCTGTCTAGCAGAAATAAGGGTCAAAAGAACAGTCTTCCAAGAACAATGCTGTAAGGAAGCTGAAGCAGCAGGCTCAAAGGAAGCCGGAGTCAGTTTTTCTAAAACAAAATTAAGGTCCCAGGAAGGAGGGACAGGCTTATTGAGTGGCCTAATGTGAAGGACACCTTTAAGAAACTGTTTGGCCTCTTACTAGAGGCTAAAGGGGGAGTCAAAGGCAGACAAGTAGAGATAGCTGATAGGTGGGTCTTAACAGAAGAATATGTCAACCCAGTATTGAGCAATTCACACAAATAAGAGAACCAAAGGGTCATCCACAGAAAGTGGATCCAGGTTACAAGAAAATCACCAATGAGAAAACCTTTTCATTTAGTTAAGTAAGATTTCCTAGTAGTGGATTTTCTGGTTTCCTGCAGGACCCAAAGCATGTCCTCAGAAAAAAGGTGTCTGTAGGGGATCAAATCGCTATCACCCACAGTATCAGTTGAAGAGTGGACAAGTGGGGGTGGATGAGAAATCCCTTGTCTTGTGTGAGTAGGTCCACCATGTGGACTCTTGGCAAGATGCAGATGAAGAGGGAACCAATGCTGTCCAGGTCAAAAGGGAGTCACCAGCAAGGTTTTGGGAGCAGCCTGTTTTATCTTGAACAGGACTTTCGGAATGAGAGGAAGGGAAAGGAAACCATAAAGAAACATCCCATTCCAAAGAAAGAGAGGGCATCCACCTTCCAGTCCAGAGGGAATGGAACTCTGGCACAAAATAGAGGAAGTTGTCTGTTCAGAGGGGAGGCAAATAGATCTACTTGAGGAGTACCCCACTAGTGGACAATATCCAGAAACACATCCCTGTGAAGCATCCACTTGTGGGATGGTGTTATGGATCTGCTCAGAGAATCTGCCACTATGTTCTGATCTAAGGGAATGTTAACTGCCTGAAGAGTCACCTGATACTGGATAGCTAGCTGCCAAACCTGAAGGGCTAACCTGCTCAGGAGATAAGACCATGCCCCCCTTGTTTGTTGACATACCACATCACTGTGGTATTGTCTGTCAGAATATTGAGAGGCCCTGGAAGAAAAAGAGAATGAAAAGCCTAAAGAGTCAGCAGAAGAGCTCTCATCTCTTTGATATTGATGTGGTCTTACTTTTCTTGAAGAGGCCAAAGGCCCTGTACCTTCAGAGGCCTGAAGAAGGCCACCAACCTTCATCCAAGGCATCTGTGAAAAAATCCTAAGAGGGGATTGGAGGTTGAAAAGGAAGCCCTGGGTTGAGGGACAAATGATGATTCCACCACTGAAGTTCCCGCCTGAGGCATGGAAGTAGAGGAACTAGAAAATCTAAAGGATGAGAATGTTGAACCCAAACTGACTTTAGAAACCACTGAAGCTTTCTCATGTGGAGCTTGGCTCTAGAGGTAGCAAACGAATGGTGAAAGCCATGTAACCCAAAGCCCTCAGAAACTCTCTGGCTATTATTGAAGCAAGAGGAAGATGGGATTGAAAGAAAGCAATGAGAATTATGGCTTTGGAATGAGGTGGGTATTCCAACATTGGTCTAGATCCTACAAACCAGAAAAACATGATCCTGAGAAAGAGTCAGAAATTACTTCTAGGAATGTACAGTAAATTCCAGGCTTTGCAAGGGATGAATGGTAAAGTCTAGATGCTGAATCTAACCCAATTCAAATGCAACTTGGACAATTGGATGGGAAATCAGAAATTCATCCCTGGTTTGGCACCTATGTCTCTAATGGACAAAGGTAACCTGTAAATGGTTCATCTCCCAGGCCCATGCTTACACTTATCAAGGGTATCAGAACTTTTTAGAGATTTGGGATGCATGGATAGGCTTAAAAAGGCCCTTGTGGTCATTAGACTAGTAAACCCCTATGAACCTATGAAGTAAAATCTCTTTGGTGGAAGCTTGAAGAAGCAGGTTGTCCAGGTAGTGAAAGACCTGTATCCCCCTTAGTCTGCAGAAAGCAATCACAGGAGGGAGGCATTTGTTGAAGACCCTTTGTACAGTAGAGAGGCCAAAGAACAAAGCAGAGAACTGAAAATGACAGGAAGCAAAAGAGAAAAGCAAAAATTTCCTGATAAGGGGATGAATAGGAAAGTGTAGTTAAGCATCCTTGAGATCCAGGGTACTAGAAAAGCCTGAGGAAGTAGCTGAGGAAACAAGATTTGAAGGGATGGAATCTGAAAGGAAGGGACCTTCTAAAAGGTGCTCATTTGAGAAAGATCCAGAATGGGTCTCCAGGTGTCTTTTATATTGGAGACCGAGAACATTCTGGAGAAAAAACCCTTCCCCTGTGAGGCGTTGGAACTTCTTGAATTGTTCCTTGAGGCAACAGGCCCTGAAGCACCACTGGAAAAAAGGGCAATTGTTCCTGAGGAGGCTGAGGGATGCCCAAAAAGGGGGGAAGAGATTTCTAAACCATGTAATAACCTGGGCGAATTATGGAAAGAACCCAAGAGTCTTGGGGATTTTTATCCAAATAGGAAGGGACATAGAAAGGCACAGAGAAAGAGGAATGTGACCGAGAAGAACAGGATAGTTAGACGGCACCTGATTTGTCAGGAAAAGGAGGCTTCTGAGTAGAAGTTTGGGTAGCCTTAGCAGGCAGAGCCCTTTTACCTATGGGGGAGGGAGAGACTGTCTACAGAAAATGGCAGGCTTATTAGGATAATTCCTCTGAAACTTGGGTACAGGGAAAACAAAAATATGCTTTAACTCTTGTAAAGCCTTGCCCTTTTCTTTCAGGGGCTTCAAAAACTCTGCAGCAGCACTAAACAAATGTTTATTACCCTGAGGATCATCCATCAGTTTAGGCTTAATATCATCAGGTAAAGGCTGAAGTCTGAGCCAGGAATACTTGCAGTCCTCAGGCACTTTATAAAACCTATCAGTTTTTTTGGGGGGAGCAGGGCACTGAGAATCAGGAGCCTGAGAAGCAGTAGAAAAAGCATCCAGTAAGGCAGCAAGAACTGGAGGAACAGCAGATGGCCGAGGAACCTCCATTTGCAAAAGATCATAGTACCTCTTCTGAACATCAGACACTTGAGCAGCCCCATTTGAAAAATTCCATCATTCTGGAAACAGTATCAGCAAATGAAATCTCCTCAAAAGGAGAGTCAGGACTAATTGACTCTTCTTCCTCAAAGCCATAGTCAAGAGGTGAAGGAATGTGGGAGGAATGAGTCAGTGACTCTTCGTCAGAATCAGCAGCTGCAGCCTCAGAAGAATCTTGCTCCCTAGGTCTCTTAAGAGGGGTATAAGACCAGTGGGGAGCAGGAACAGGAACACCCTTTGGAGGCTTCAGAGCCATAAGGGGATTAAACAAGCCTTGAGTGAAGTTCTGCCATTCAGTCTAACAGTCTTTGGAGGAGGAGAAATATGTTTAGTTTTCTGTTTCTTTTTGAGGGGGATGTCAGCTTTAAAAAATGTTGGTGGCTCTGACTCCAAACAGCACTCAATAATGGGAGTCTGGACCTCTTCCCTAACTAAAATTTGATGAACACCCCCAGGCCAATCAGTAATAACAAGCTGTGGTTCCCCCTGTACATCAGATGTGGATGTCTGCAATATCTCCATGAACATGCATGGCGTTGGGTCCATGCCGGCCTCTGAAACAGTCATGGCACAGGCATTTGAGAAAGAAACTGGACACTCCTCCAGGCTTTCAGCAGCCTCAAGAGAGATGCCTGGTGGAGGCAGTACAGCCAAAGAATAAGACCTAACAGCTGAAGAATAAGACCTAACTTTCTTGGTCTTTTTTTTCAGGTGGCCCTCAGGCCGGAAGATCCTTCCATGGTATCCTTAGCCAACAATTTAAGCCACTGGTTCTCAAGATAAATTGTTAGGGAAGAAAGCCAACTCCTCAATGTCTTAGGGATAAAGGACTGACAAATTTCACAAGACATATGGCTGTGTGAAGCATCTAAATAGAGCAAGCACTGCTCATGATGATCTTTATGGAGAATCTGTCTCCCACACTGGCATTTCCCATTTCTGCATGACATGAAACCCAACAACCAGATTACAAGGAAAATGTAAGGTAAATAAAATCAAAAATCCCAATGAGGCACTTATCTGAAAGAGGTAGAACCAGCTGATGAACAGGTGTGCAGACTGATGATCAAAGATGGTGTTCGGACTGGTATCAAAGAAGTTCTCAGGATGGTATGTCCGGACATCACCTTTCTGCCCTACACCATGCATGGGGAGCATATGTGTGATGTATGATGTACCCTTTACAACCAAAGGCTTTGGTATAATGACCAAACATCGGGCTGCCCTTGGCAGGGGATCCCTATTGTAAAGAATGCTGCAACAGTGATACGGAAGGACATACATCCATTTTTGAGAAGTGAGAAGAACCCCACAAAGGCATGAGGAGAACATGCATACACCATAAAGGTATTGGCCAAACGTCAGGATTGAACCCTGCATCTTGTGCTTGGGAGGCAAACGCCTTAACCATTATGTGAACCATGTCCTGTAGGACAGATGTCATCCATGTTATCCACGTTTAACAGGAATTTGAGTCCTTTGCAGCCCACCATTATAATAGTGGACCAGAGGCCTTAAAGGAGTGTGCTTTTGGCTCCCATCTTGAGAGGATGCTTCTTAGTTAGCTTGCACTGCTTAACTCCTTGTCATTTGACATTCACCAAAATCTGTCCAACCTGATCTCATGAAGCCAACCTTGAAAGCTGTTTTCCTTGGATGTTCCCCTGAGTCAAGCAGTTAGTCCATTTCAGTTCAGGAGGAATAATAGAGAGCTCTTGCCAGGGTCCCTAGGCTAGCCACAAGATGTGAGGCATTTGTCTGATTTTTGGTGGGAGCTTAAGTTATTTCTACAGGATAAGATTTAACCTTTAGGGATTTTGATATGATGCAACAGATGGGGTGCATGCCTTCCCCTTGCTTGCCATTTCTGGTATCTATGTAACTGTATACAGGCTCATGTGTGCCTGACTTCTAGCATGCAGTCATCAAATGTTCATGCTCTTGTAAGCTTGCTCTCAGTTCCTCCTTGTGGTGTTGGAGGATGCAAAACTTCCTTAGGCTGCACTTAAGGTCTGTTCGTGGTGAGATTTTTGTTAATGAGATGGGCAGGAATATTAAGCCTTCTGGTTGTAGGACCCCAAATAACCTATAATTTTGGATTTCTTTATTTCTCATGAGCTGTATAATATTTTTGTCTTCATTCTCCTCTTAATATCCCCCAAGATAGATGGTCATCAGACCCTCTTGTTGTCACCTTGGAGTCAATCTTTAAAGATGTTATTTTGGAAATCTGGAAGCAACCACTGTCTGCTATTGCAGCTCAAAAAATGGCCACTACTTGTATACAGTGAAGTTGATCAAGCAATTTCTTATCTAAGCATCCTAGTGTTGACTCCTATATGGTCAGAGTCAGCTACTGGTTATCCCATGAACCATTATGTGTTTCTCCCATGCTGTCTGACAAAGGGACTAGAGTTTTGGGTAGGTGTGGCAAGATTTAGTTCTTTGCCACACTGAGGATTAGGGCAGTCAGTTATCTTTCCATCTTTCCAGCTAGGTACTCTGTCCCATCAGTAAGGAATGAATGAAGATTAACAACATCAGATAAAGAAGTTATGTTCTTACCATAACGTTCCATCTGTGTTGTTTATCTTCTTTCATTCTTTACGTCCCACCCTTCCCCCTCCAGAGGCTCCTGGGGGGGTCGAATTGGGTCCTACTCCTGCTTTAGGGTTTCTGCTCAGAGACAGCCCCTCCTTTACTTATAATGAGCAAACTCGATCTAAGGTAACAGGGAGAGGGGAATTGTGGGTAAAGTTTAGCTTTTTTGGCTGGCACGAGTGTGTTACATGGCCGACTCTGTTCCGAGGACGGAACCAAAACACATCAGTAATGAATGAATGAAGATGAACAACTCAGATGGAATATTATGGTAAGAACATAACTTCTTTTTTGTTATGTATCTATTGTTGCATATTACTGTGATACAGTCTTCTCTACAATATGGGATTATAAAGGATTTCAGTATTTAGTTAAAAACTGCTACTCTGGCAGTTAGCACAAAGTGTTAAAGCTACAACTTGTTTATAAGTTGCTTTCTGTGGTAAGGGTGCAGGGTTTGAATCTTTCCATCTACATTTACCTACTGTTTGAAATTGAGGTAGTCACTTAAGCAGACAGTGCTTTAGAGCAATTGAGAATTTGGGCTGGGCTCCTTGATGACGTCCAAGACTACATGCTAGTGACTCTGAACATGTTGTTGTTCTTTGCCAGCCATTACCTATTGCATAGCTGATCAAGTTCAGGAAATGTTAATGGAGTATCATCAGCACACCATTTCTTTAATGTAACACGGGCAGTTTTTTTTCTGCAAGGGCAGCAGGCACTGCATTTTGCAGATGAAGCACTGAAATGTAAAGTTGTTTGGCAGCAGCAGCCCCTGCATTAGTAATAGTTCCCTTTACTGTCAAATTATTCATATGTTTTTTTCTTCTGCAGACATTGTGTATATTGACTGATACTGGTCAGTTATAATGACAGCAGTTTGTGTGGCCTTTTATGGTTGAAATATTCTGAAATAGGTGGTTTTGTCATTTATTGGTTCATGCATTTTGTTTTACTGCTTACTGGAAAAATGTTCATTACGGCAAATTCAAAAGACACTAACAAATATTGCTGAATTAAATAAGGAATATAATTTCATACAATCAGGAAGGCAAATCAAATAATATGAGCATTTATGCATGGTCCTACAAAGTATGCTGGGAACAATTTTTTAAAACATCCTGGGACCCAAGGTACACTTAATCTGCTACTGTTTTTCTTTCAGCAAATGGCCATCAGTATTTGTGTTCTAAAATTTGGAATAAAAGTTTGAAATTAAATCTAAATATCTGTATTCATTGTAAAAGTAAAGAAGAAAATAGTATGTACACTGACAGATTTGAACAATGTTTATGGTAACTGGGAAGAGACATCCAAGTAATGCAACAATGGAATGGCTGTGGGTGGGGGGGGACTGGTCCATTATGATGCCTGTGGCCCCATTTGTCCATGATCTAGCTCTGCTTTGAAGTCATCTGATAGTTATTCTCAATGGCCTCCCCATACGCCTACTACACTTGGGCCTTTGCTCTGTTTTCTTCTTGGCCTGTTGGTACTAGTTGTTCAAATCTGAACCCCCTCCTCTTTAACTATGAAATATACTATTGCACATAAAGTTCTAATTTTCAAAATTAAATATGGTCTTTATCTTTTACTTAAATTCAAGCACACAGACTATACAATTTGCTATAAATAAGATTGGCAGGTTTGCCCTTCTCACAGAACCAAATGCTCACCAGTGCAGCCTTCTCAAAGGTAAAAACTAGCTTCCCACAAACTCAGCTCTTTCCTATTTTGGAATCATTGATCAAGGACATTACCCTCTTGTTAAATCAAAATTAATATTTAGAGAACAAAAGTACTGAGAGGTGAGTTACTTAGGGAGAACCAAGATGACTCCCTATGCCTAGGTAGACCCTGATTTAAAACAACAGTAGGAAAACGAGCATTCTGTAAGCTTAACACTTCTATGCAGAACTCCCAGAAAGTAGGCAGTTAACCACTCTTCAGTCTTTTAGGAAAGGACTCAAAGATCACCTCCAAAATGAAGCTATATGTACTTGTTTCTGTAACAGCCATTAAACACAGCCCTTCTATGCCCTTAAATGCCCTTTTGAGCTGTTTACTGCTCATTCATCAGACTTGTCATTGCTTGAAAAGGGTTTTCAGACCAGCTCACCTACCCGGTTATCAAAAATGAATAAATATGCATACAGAAAAAATCTGTATAATTATTCAGTCAGCTACTGATAGGCCCAGGAGCAGAAATCTGAATACCACATAAGGCCATAGTATGGTAGAAGTGTTGACAATTATTATTGTTTAGGCATACCTGTATTGGTGGTTTGTTTCACACTCTGGTTTCTTTTAGGCTGATTATTGCACAATCCTTTATCTAGGGACACCTCCAAGTGACCTATAGGGACTGCTGAAAGTACAAAATATGACAGCCATACCTGGCTAGGAATCTCGATTTAGCAAACAAGGAGACTGCTGGAGAGTTCCAGCATTTATTTGACATCACACCACCTGAGCATGATAAATCTGAGTTTCAAAAAAAAAAAGTTAGAAAGCAGTATTCTTCAACACCTCCCCAGCAGTTGGAAATGTGATCAACATTGAAATTTGGGGAATGCATTTTGTCAGATTGTAATGCAATTAGCTTTACATAAATGAGTAGGTCAAATAATGCTTAGAGGTTGTTGGGGCTTTATCCCACTCCTCAAAAATAATTACTAACTCACTATCCTACTAAAATTAATAGTAGTGCAGGTTTGAAAGCAATTCGTTGGCTTACAGTTTCACATATGTCTGTCATGTCTTCTGTTGTAAGCTGGAGATGTGAGTTACAAGCAAACATTTTGAAAACAGTGTGAATATTGTAGAACAGAGTGTGTGTTGTGACTTTAAGAAGCATTTCAAAGTGAGGGCATGTGCGTTTAAATATAGAGCATGTGCAGGCAGCAGTGCCATTTTGAGTGAACACAAAATAACACGCTGTACTTTTAGAAATGCTATTTTGATAAAACAAAGCTTTCGAGAACAAAAATCCCTTCACTGATGAAGGATTAGTGTTCCAGAAAGCTTTGTTTTATTAAAATAGCATTTCTACAAGTCCAGCATGTTATTTTGTATCTGAACTGATTGCTGTGCTTAGATTTATTGGTTGTAAATCATTTGTGCAGGACTTTGAGTAAACAGCCAGAATGTTAACATGTATGAGTGCAGTTGTCAGTCTGTTTATAAGTTTAAGTTTAAGTTACTAAGCCTCAATCCTGATGTGTTATTGTAAGTAATAAAGCTGCTTGAATCAAACCCACAACTGTTTGTCTGTTTTATCCTGACCAGATGAGCAACATGGTGTCAGAAGTGGGATGTCTGAATTACATGGTGTTGGAAATAGCATGCCTAAATGATATGGTGTCAGAACCGAGATGTCTGAGCAAAAAGAAGCCAGAAGTCGAGCCATGAAGTGCACAGTTAGAGGTATATAGAGGAATGACTCGTCTCAACCTGCTCAAATGATTGAAAAAAGGTCAGAAACAAATTTCAGGTAATTAAAAGTCACATAAATGATTTATTTCATAAAGAAAATGATATGAAGCATTCGCAAAGCACAAAATGCATTATTAATTAAATGAAAAGCACAAAATACATTATTGACTAAATGAAATGTTTAAAACCAAGATATTTGATAGAATTATTCAAAATACTTCTGAAAGCATTCAGAATTACTTCTGATTTGCATAATGAGCATGTTAAAAGTAAAACAAGCACATGAAAAGTATAATGAGCATGATACAAGTCAAACAAGTATAACAAGTACAATAAAAGGGCAAAATGAGCATGGAAAAGCAAAGCAACTGCATTTTTTAGTGAACAACCACATTTTTGGATATGAGCTACTGTTTTGCATTAACTGAAGCTATTCAAAGTATAACTAGAGTTGTTTGAAGTATCTCAGAGTGTGCAAAGTTTTTGCAATGTGTGCTTTATTACAGTACAATTATTTCGAAGAGTTTACTGTGTGCAAAGTACAGTTCATTCGCAAAATGCAGTTATTTCAAAGTGTTTCTTACACTGATGACTGATTTCTCAAAGTACAGTTATTTCAAAGTGTTCTTGTGTTACTGAGACTTATTTCACAAAGTGCAGTTATTTCAAAGAGTCTGTTGTTCTATTGAGCATAATTACAAGTTTCTGGCATAAATTTCTGACATATATGTGTGTATGTCCATACATAATTCTAAGGGTCTTTATTACAGTGTGTTGGCATGGCAGAAGCATTTCACAGACTCATTCCACTTGTGTTTGATCATAATATTGCAGAGAATTGGAGAGTATTTGAGCAGGAATATATTTTCATACAAGCAGCTTTTTCTGATAAAGATGCATGTACGAAGGCATTTATTCTTCTCAGTTAGTGGGGTCAGAAGTCACTGAAAGAGGGCATTAATTTGTTTATTCACCAGCTGTACATGGAGGAGAAGGGGAAAATCATCATATTGTTGGGCATGCTGAATCAAGGGATGGCCCTGAGTGCTTGAAACATAAATTTAGAGAAATGTGTAACCCCAGACAAATATTACATTGGAGAGGCACTTATTTATACAAGAGACCAAAAGCCAGGAGAAACTTTTGCAGCTTATATTACTGACTAGAGAAGCAAGGCTAAAATGTGCAGATCTGGTGATTTGAAAGACAAGTTGATAAAGGACAGGCTTGTGTGTGGTGTTAATAATGCTGTAGTGAAAAAGATTTTGCTTCGAAGCAGCGATTTAACTTTGAGCAAAGCCATGGAGATTTGTCATATACACAAGCTTACAGAACGGCACACAAATATGCTTGCAAGTAATAAGAGCATGGTTTCAGCAGCCTCTAGAGCAAACATAGACAGCATGCAGCATGTGGCTCACAGAAACAGGCCTAAGCACATGGCAGCTGCAGCCCCTGTGGGATTTCCAGGGAGAGCCCGTACCTTTCCAGTAAGTTCTAAGACTAGCTCAGCAAAACGGACATGCTCAGTGCAGCACAAGGGTTAACTGTCGTAATTGTGGTGCCAATCACGAGTCCAAAAGAGAAAAGTGCTTAGCATTTGTTCAACAATGCCACAAGTGTAAAAAATGGAACCACTTTCAAAAGCTTTGTAAATCAAGCAAGCATCATTCATTTATTAAGAAAGGCCACTCAAAAAAGTAAGTTGATAATATAGAAAGCTGCAACTCTACTTTCTATGTAGATGGTGTATCAGTGGTTGGTGAAAAGGTTAATGCAGTACATTTGTTGGCAAAATATGAAATGTTTTGTACTGCCCTGATTAATGGTAAACCCACAGAACTCAAAGTGGACACTGGTTTAAAGTGCAATGTTATGTCAGCAGAAACATTTTCTAGAGTAGGAACTGGTGGACAACTTAATCTGGCCAGTTGTGTGAAGCTTGTTGCTTAAGGAAGTGAAGAGATTCAAACCAAAGGCTCAGTAGTGCTTTCATGCTATTCAGATAGGAATAGTTACAGCCATACCTCTCAACCTCTTAGAATAAGAAATCTGGACAAAGCCATGAAAAAAGTGGTACAAATAGGGATAGAAAGTTGATAGAATAACAGATTTTGCATTAGCATGAATTTTCTGAAGGGTTGTTGTTGTTGTTGTATCTTTCGGCTTTTCCCAGTTAGGGGTCGCCACAGCGGAACTCCGGTCCGCTAATGATTGCCAGTAGATTTTTACTTACCGAGTTGCCAGCCCTGATGCACAACCTTCAACGAAGGTACGTCCATTCACGCATGTCTGCACACAGAAGACGCTTTAGCTGAGAATCGAACAGGACAACGTCTTACTATGAGGCGACAACGCTACCGCAGCTCCACCACTGCAGTTTATTCAAACGTCAGTCATTATTTTCTAACTTCAGTCTTTAATGATTTGCCAGTAATTTGCCAGAAAGCTGCAATTTTATGAAAAATGGAGCACAAATATAAGGCAAAAATTTGGACATTCTGCAAAAATCTGTACAGTTGAGAGGTATGGTTGCAACTTGCAATTTTATGTAGTCAAAAGACCTGTACAGTCATTATTCTCAGAGACAGTTTAAAATTGAAACTGCTTTCTTTTACTAAAGAAGTCCATCATGTAAGCACATGTTTTAGTTCCAGTTTCACCGATGCTATTTTCACAGTGTATGCTGATATTTTCGAAGACAAACTAGGTAAACTTCCAGTTGTGTACTCCAAGAAATTAGATCCAGAGGTCAGTCCAGTGGTCAGACCAGTGAGCAGGGTTTCTATAGCTATGCAGGACAAAGTCAAAGTCCAGTTAGATAAAATGGTGCAGCAAGGTGTGATTTATGCAGTTACAGAACCAACTGAATGGGTGTCTTCCATAGTAGTCGCTCATAAGAAAAGCTCAGATGAAATCAGAATATATACTGACCCAAGAGACTTAAACAAAGCATTAAAGAGACCCCACAATCCTATGCATACAGTTGAGGAAGTTGCTACCATCATGCCAAATGTCACAGTTTTTTCCATCTTAGATGCAAAGAGTTAATTTTGGCAAGTAATGCTTGATCGCAAATCTTCACTACTGACTACATTCAGTATGTCATTTGGTAGATACAGATTTCTCAGAACACCTTTTGGAATAAATTCTGCCAGTGAAGTATTTCAGTGTGCAATGGAGAAAATGTTTTCATGCTATCCATGTGCTATAATAGTAGATGATTTACTAATTGAAGGCAATGGTGAAGCAGAGCATGACAGAAACCTCAGGAAAGCTCTGGAAATGGCACATGAAGTGAATCTGAAGCTCAGCCCTCTGAAATGTAAATTCAGGCTGCCAGAAGTTACTTATGTTGGTCATTAGTTACCATTTCTGGCATGCGACAAGATCCTTCCAAACAAACAGCCATTTTTGAGATGCCAGGTCCAGACAATGTCCAAGCCTTAAAGTGTTTTCTTGGTATTGTTAACTATTTGGGCAAGTTTATTTCAGACTTCAGTGAATTATCAGTGCCTTTAAGAGAACTGACATGCAAAAATGATACCTGGTTATGGCTGGAACAACACCAGAGAGCATTTGTTGACCTGAAACAGAAAATTACCAGTCCGCCTACATTAAGATACTATAATGTCCACAAGCCAGTAATTCTTTCCTGTGATTCTTCAAAGTTCGATCTTGGTGCAGTTATTCTTCAAGAGGGCAGACCAGTAGCTTATGTGTCTAGAACTCTTACCCAAACTGAAATGCAGTATGTTCAAATTGAGAAGGAAATTTTGGCAATTGTGTTCGAAGTTCCATGATTATATTTATGGCTGAGCTTTCCAGATTGAGATTGATCGTTCATAGGTTCATAGGTAGGTACTAGGCTATCTGCCCGAGGGCATTTATAAGCCTATCCAGAGTGTGTCGGCGTTCACTGCCCCATTGATTAATTAACTGAGCCTCTGTCAAACAGAGCCAATGAAGTGATCCCAGGGGTGTATTTTCTGTTACCTATCCACTTGTCAAGGTTTCTCTTGAAGAGTGTTAATGAGGGGCTCTGCCTAATGTAGTTATGAATTTTGTTCCAAAGCATGGGGAGTCTCTGTGACAGGAATCTATCCCTCCAGAATGTTCTATTTATTGTTGTGGCGAGGTTTAGCTCACTAGACCATGTGGCTTGCAGTGACTTGGATTTCTTTAGGTGGAGCATGTCCAGAAATTCTGAGTTGGACATGGCTTTGTAAGTCAGGCAGAGATTATCTCTGAGTAAGCAATATGCCACTGAGTACAGCCGGAGTTTTTTTCAGTCGGGCTGCATAGGACATATGTTTGAGGCCAGTAATCCTCTTGGTGAGGTGCTTTTGTGGTCTTTCCAGCTGTTGTAAGTGTCTTGTGAGGTACATCCCAAATGGGGCATTGTACTCTATGATGGGTCTGATGAGTGACAAGTAGAGGGGCACTATAACCTCTTTATTTCTAGATGCGAACCGTTTAGTAATTAGATGGGCCACATAGAAGGATTTCCTAACTACTTTGGCAATATGATTGTCAAAGGAGAGATTACTACCTACCTGGATCCCCAGATCTCTTATTACCTCTTCTGTATTAAGGGGGCTGCCGCCTATGTGGTAATTCATGGGTGTTTTGTTTTTCCAAAATGGGATGACTATGCATTTTTTGGCATTTAGCTTGAGGCCATGACTTTGTCACCATGTGTCTGTCTCAGTAAGGCCTTTTTGAAGGATGTCCGTGTCAGCCAGAGAGTCAAATATGGCTCCCAGTTTGCAGTCATCGGTGAACTTGGTTAGCCATAGTCCTCCTGTGTTTGCCTGTACTTCTGAGAAGTATATGTCGAACAGTAGGGGTCCCAGGACCAAGCCTTGTGGGACACCACTTGTGACTGGTTTAGAGTAGGACCTGGAGCCCGCTATTCTTACCATGTGAGTTCTGTCTGTAAACCAGTTGGCAACCCATTTTGTGATGTAGGGGTTTATGTTCAGGCTGGTGAGTTTTTCTATAATACCCGAGTGAGGAATGGTGTTGAATGCCTTGGTGAGATCAAGGTAGTCTGTGTGAACCACCTTTCCCTCATCTATGGCCTTGGTGACTGTCTCAAAGACGTCAATCAGGTTTAGTAAGCATGATCTGCCCTTAACAAAGCCGAACTGGGTCAGGTCAAGTGTTTGGAGGTTCCCAATGTCTTTGTTAATGAGTTCCATGATAATGTGTTCCATAGCTTTGCAGACCAGGCTAGTCAGGCTTATGGGGCGATAGTTACCAGGGTCAGTTGTGGCCCCTCCTTTGTGGAGCGGAATAACCGTTACTGTGCACCATTCTATGGGCATGTAGCCTGTGGAGAGGCTGAGGTTGAACAGCGTGTTTAGGTGGGGGGGTTAGTTCATTCTGTAGTTCTTGCAAGACGCAGCCTGGGCCACCATCTGGCCCCATTGATGCTGTGTTTTTGGCTTTTGAAAGGGCTGTCTTCACCTGTGCTTCTGTGACTTCCGGGACACTACACTTTTCCGGTATTGTTGTGAGCCCTTTTGAAGGTGTGAGAGAGAGGTGAAGTTTGCACTGAATCTATCTGCCAGGATATCATCCTCTAGTCACTATTTTAAAGAAGCCTATGCATACAGCTCCAGCAAGACTACAAAGAATGATGGTTAGATTACAAAAGTACAACTTCAAAATGGTCTATGCAAAAGGCAAACTTTTTTATCTGGCTGATACCTTATCCAGGTCACCCAGAAATACCACAAAAAAGCTTGATGAAGAGAATTTTGACTTTGATGTCATGGAAGTGCATAATTTTTCTACCACAAGACTTGATGAGCTAATAAATCATACAAAGACTGATCCAATTTTGCAAAAGCTGAACCACTTCATCAATGATGGATGGCCATCAAAGCAATTTTGTGTACCAACAGAAGTGCAACCTTATTTTCCTTACAGAGATGAGATGTTGATGGAAGATGGTATAATTTTCAAAGGCCATAAAGTTGTCATTCCTACTTACTTACAACATGAGTACATCCAGATTTTGCATCATGGTCACCCAGGTTTCAAAGCTACCAACATAAGAGCGAGGGGACTGGTATCTGGCCTTCTCTGTCAAAAGATATCAATAAAGTACTTTCATTCTGTTCAGTATGCAATAGTACTAAACCACATGTGCAAAAAGAGCCACTTCAGTTAAGCCAGATTCCTGAACTACCTTGGTCAACAGTAGCCACTGACATATTTGAGTGGAATAGTGAACATTACTTAGTGTTGGTAGAGTCTTATTTGAATTGCTTCGAGACTGATCTGCTAACATCCAGTACTGTCATTACTAAGTTGAAACATCATTTCTCAGTCGATGGTAGTCCACACAAAGTTATGTCTGACAATGGTGGCCAGTTTACCAGTCAGCTGTTTCAGAAATTTGCAAAAGAGTGGGCCTTTATCCATGTTAGCAGTAGTCCTGAATACCCACAGTCAAACGGCCTGCTGAACATGCAGTACAAAGTGCAAAGCAATTACTAGAGAGGTCAACGTTGACAATACTGATGTTTTCTTGAATTTGCTTAATCTCAGAAATATACCCTGTTACAGTTTATTTGGCTCACCTGCTTAAAGACTTTTACCTAGGCAAATCAGAACAACCTTGCCTATCAGTTCCAGTTTGTTGGTGCCTAATGCTAAAAACACTAGAGCAATCAAAGCCCAACTATTCAAAAAGCATTCATTCCAGAAGTCCAACTATGATAAAATTAGAAGATTTCTTCATCCATTGAAAGAAGGAGAAATAATGAGGATGCAAACAGCGAAAGGTTTTGATCAAATTGGTCAAGTGAGAGGTGTATGTGCCGAGCCGAGATCTTACTTAGTAGAATCTGAAAGTATAGAATACAGAAGAAATCGCCATGCATCTTCTTCCGGTGTCTGAATCGATATTGCAGCATTTAACCTATGATACAGACTCTCAGAGCAATCCAGAAGATGTTCTTGTTGAAGGACATGCCTCAGTACCTATTCCCATTCCTGATGATATCCAAGATGTCCCTGAATTTGAACATTCATTAAAGACTGTCCCTGTTGCTAAATTCAGTCCTATTTTTAAGTCACATGATCAGGTCATATTTCCAGACCTAGTGTAAAATACACAGCAACCAGGGCATGATTGTTTCACATGTAATTAGTTCTGTACAATTGCATGTCAAAGGATTATTTCTGTACAATTGCATGTCAGTGATTATTGTCATTATTACTGTGCATGACTTATTTCTCAAAGAGGGAGGATGTAGAACAGAGTGTGTATTGTGACTTTAAGAAGCATTTTAAAGTGAGGGCACATGCGTATAAATAGAGAGCACATGCAGGCAGCAGTGCCATTTTGAGAGAACAGCCAGAGTGTTAACATGTATGAATACAGTAGTCAGTTTGTTTATAAGTTTATTCAAGTTACTAAGCCTGATGTGTTTGTATGTAATAAACCTGCTTGAATCGAACCCACAACTGTTCATCTGTTTTAACCTGACCAGATGAGTGACAAATATCACCTGAGAACTTTTGCATTGAGGTTCTGATCTGATAGAATTTTCTGCCCTTCTCTTTTTGAGAATGTCATCTATATCTTTAAGGAGCACCTATAAACTTTTTTCTTCATGTGAGACTTCCACTTGACTGAAATATAAAAATGGTTGAGCATACATTTTTTGAATTTTTTTTGTGTATATGTATATATATATATAAATAAAACACTATTCTGTGATGATTACAATCAACCAAAATTCAGGAAAACCTTAAACTCCAACAGAGAAGACTGAAAGCATTTTTTTGTTTCTGCAGGAGGGAGAAACCCATTGCACCACCCACATGGGTATTAGGCGTCCTACACCTACTGAACTTATATAGGTAGGCACACAACACTGGGGAAGAAGCTGCTCAAAGCGATCTTGAGCAGTCTCTGCTGTCTGCCCACCATAAGCGAACAATTTTCTGAGGAATTGCTGCATAAGGACATGCACCATAATCCATTCTACAGATGTGTGCTGCAGTGGCATGTAATGTGAGCTTTGTAAGTTAGGCTGTCTGCTTCACGGGGCTGGTATAACAAAATAACGCCCCCTTGCAACTTGCACTTTTTTGAAGGTGGTCATTGCAGAGAGCTCCCTCCTTCCCAAGGTATAGTGCGACTTCAGAGTTGATTATGATAGTAAATCGGTGATGATGTTAAAGCCCCAACATATCACATGTGGGATTCGTTGCTAATCCCACCCCCCAAAAAAACACACCTTGGTATTCTGTTATGAACTTTCTGTGGTCACATGCATGCAGAATTTTCAAAGACATTTTCACACACATACCCTGAAGTTGTGACATGCAAACTGACAGTTTGAACGTCATCAAACAAATATACAGTACTTGCTTTGATTTTATTTGAACAAGGATGAATGATCGAATAGAAACATGCCATGATCATAAACAGATATAGGAAGAAATACAAATGAGCCACAACTTATTTACCTGTATGTAATACTGCGTCATGAGCTATTGAAAAGAAAAGAAAACTTTTTGCTATCTGAATTGAAAAATAGCATTAATTTAATCAAACAGCACCAATAAGAGTGGACCATATTTTTATTTCTGTTTTTTTTTAAATACCCATCTGAATTGCTATAATCCTTTCAAAAGAAGAAAAATGCATGTTGTAAAATACTACTAAAACAAATGGTATTGCAGTTGTTAACGGTAAAATTATTACATTCAACTTTAAAATGTAAAGCAGCCTCTGAATACCAGAGAAAACAGCAAATGAATACTTATTGTTGAGTTATTGGTTGTATAATCATTGAAATACAGATAGGGCATTTTTCATAAAACAATTTGAATAATTAATATAAAAATGAGATGAAAACCCTTTTCACAAATACAACCAACATTTATTTTAAGATAACTATATATTTTCAGTGGCAAAATGTGGTAGTTTACAGCATTTTGGCAGTACACTAAATAAACTAGGAAGCACAGTTGCAACATGCTTCCTTAAATAAAAACTGTGTTATGATCTAGAGCTTTCCAAGCACAACCACTACACCACACAAACTGTTTTCAATAACTGCATTCATGTTACAATCTTTAGCATGTAAAAAGGGAAATGTGACAGCTGATATGATCATTAAAGATAATGGCTAGGACTAGAACTTTGTTTCATTGTCCGTAGGATCGAGCATGGCCAGTCATGAGTACATCCTGACATGTAAGGCATTATTGCTTAAGTATTTGTTGTTTATCACACCTTCCCTGGTAAAGATGAAATAAAATAAATGGAAAGTATTCCTAACAGCTTTCACTTTAGCTGACTTCTTGACTGGCACCTGAAAATGTTTCCCTTGCAGTTGTCCAACACAGTGTAACGAAATCGATGACTAACTGACCCCTCAAGGTAAAAGAACAGGCTTCTGTTTTGTGTGGATTGCAAATCATGTTCATTCTGGCAATGTAACAGACAGACTTACATTGATACATTCCAGAGCACTCATTCTGAAACTGGAGTAAATAAACTGAACAAAATCAGAAAGTTGGGGGTAGAGAGTGCACAGCAATTTGTGTTAGTTCCAAAAAAACAAAACATAAGGCTGGACAGTTCCACTGTACAACCAAATAATTCAAGCTAATTCAAATGTATTGCTGAAGTTTATAACAACAGATACTGTTCAAACCTTTTGTGTTTGAAAATTTCAGTTGAAAATAACCCCCCCCCCCCCCCACACACACACACACACACACACAGAGCCCCACTTGGTTATAGTGATGTTACCTCATGCAAGTATAATGAGCATTTTTTAAAAATAATACAGCTCAAAAAACATATATACAATACTGTTTTACTAACTTTCCACTGTTCAGGACATTTTAATGCATTTTATCAACATGTTAAGGCATGATGGGGTATGTGCAGAAAGTTAACTATTTTATACATTGTGGGACAGAAAGTCACTGCTTAATTCTTGTACCTGTTTCTTGGTTACAGAGATGGCCTCCACCCTAGAGAGTTTAGCTAGATGATGTTACTACACCAACATGTGCCCGGGGATTTGTGCTGTGCAGTGTTTACCTTTGCCACTTCACTGCTTCAGGGTTTGATGGCTGATCTTTGTCTTTGGTTACAGTGTGTAGAGTTTGCACGTTCTCAACACATATGTGTGAGCTTTCTCTGGATACTTTAGGGTCCTCCCAGTTACATGCTGCTTAGGCTAACAGGCTATTCTGTAATGAACTGTAGGCTTTGCTCTTATGCTTGAAGAAGTACAAGACGCTTAGTTTGGTTAAGAGATGATTAAATAAAATTTGTCCTTCAGGTGTGATGTAAAATATGCTTTACATACACCTCATAAGTCTTACTAACTGAAAACCTGGGGAAGAAAGGGGGTAATCAAAAATTGCCAGTGTGTCTTACAATAGCCCTTTGTGTAACCAGCATAACAAGCTGCCCATTGTCACTTGTGGCCCTCGGTGCTGGTTAGAAGTGCTCGGTCACTGTATCCTAAATAAATATATACTAGTTATGGATGATGCCACATAACCTGAAGTTGAAGGCAAAGAAATATAAGATGAAGCAAAAAAATAACCAGCCATGAAGCGTTGTTAGATGCTATGCGATAGCTTAGGAACGAAGTATTCAAAAGGTTGTTCGAATAAAAAAAAGGTAATAAAGTCTGGCACAGTGCTCCTGCTGTTCCCTGATCAAACACACATTACAGATGAAACAAATTCTCTAAGGCTGGATGAAACATACTGGGATCAGAATGTCAGCATTGCTACCTTCGTCTGAGTGTGTCCTGGGTGTAGCAGTGATGAACAGATGATGGAAATGTCACGCTGATCAACCAGAAATGACCTTCTTCTACTATCTCCTCATAGCATCATGGGACAAATACAGCAGGAAGAAAGCAGTGACCACAGGAGAGTCTAATACTTTCATCTCCTTCCTCCCCAGAACTGACTTACAGAAATGTGTAATAGTAATTTGCAGTTAAAAACAAAAAGCCTACTAGTTATCACTCTGTTCTGTTGCATTTGTTTGTTTGTGTTTGTATGTATTAACCTAATTCCATTGCAGATAAAATATTTATGCAGTTTAATTTTTTTTAACCAGTGTTCCATATCAGGATACAGTTGCACAACACAGTGACCTGATAACCAGCTAACTAAAGTCTATATTAAAGAATGTTGTTGTCTTTTGGCTTTTCCCGGTTAGGGGTCGACACAGCGGAACTCCGGTCCGCTAATGATTGGCAGCAGATTTTCACGGTGCTGAGTTGCCAGCTCAACGCCCAACCTTCAATGAAGGCACGCCCATTCACGCATGTCTTTCATAATGCCACTCAACCCGCGGGGAGGACATGCAGACTCCACACAGAAGGCACTTCCTGCACACTAGCTGAGAATCAAACGGGAGAACCTCTTGCTGTGAGGCAACAATGCTACCACTGCACCACCGTGGATATTATGGAATACTGTATCACAATAAGAATGGCATTTGTAGCTGAGAACTAATGTGAGCAGTCCTTTCCAGGGCAGAAGAGGCTGTATGTTCTTGTGGATTCCATTAGTATTATTATTATTATCCTTTGACTAGCCTTTCCTTAACTGTTGTCATTGACACCTTTCTGTTTTAGTCACTTTAAAGGTTACACATTAACAGACAACAGGTGCTTTTAGTGTTTGTCTTCCTAGTTTGCAGAACTGAAGATGTAAATCCAAAAACACACAAAAGTACCCCTAAAACTAAGGTGTCTGCTTTTTTATAAGCAGAAGCAGAAGAGATGAGTGTTTTTTGAAATGTTTTTGTACTTCAGCATCACTGATTATTAGCAATATAAGAGGCCCTTTCTGCTTTGCCTCTTGTTAACTTCTTGTCAACAGTGTAGTTTCCTCCTATACAGCTAGTGACCTGGTTTAAACTGTACCAAAGGGTTACCCATGGAGAATAAGATTCAGTAGTAGAAAGCCAGCTTCCTATTCATGGGGAAGATGTGTTGTGTTATACACCACTAGTGGAGCTCAGGGGGAATAACTACTCAGGGCATTATTCTAGTCTGCATGCAAGGATAAGGGGTGGAAAATAGCTGGAAGTATATAAGAGCATACACATAGCAGCCTGCTTTCCTGTGCTTGGGCAGCACTAAAGGAGAAGGCCATATTCAAAAACAACAGCTCACCCCTAATGTAATGGATCCCTGTAATGCCAACATCCAAAGCACTCCTCTCTGAGTTAGACTAGATGCATTACTTCTTTGCTTTTGACATCTGTCTCACCCCCCCCCCCCCAAGGATGTACCTCAGCGGAATGTTTGTTGTTCCCACTGGGCTCTCACTTGGCTGTTGCTAGTGCAGACCAGGAGTTATCAACACCCCTAGATCCTTTTCCCATCCTGCTGCCAACAGTTTCAGCTCCCATAACTGATATTCACATTAGGGTTGTTGTGCAATTATTTGCATTTGTTTGCACTGAACCTTAAATACCTTCCTGACAACTTGTTCAGAATTTTCCAAATGTTTTCCTCCATCCTGTATTGCAGTGTCTATCTTTGTCATCAGAAAAGAGGTAGATTCTGTTCTTTGTTCCTCAGATATGCCTAAGAACAAGGTTACTGGATCCAGAACAGTTCCCTGGCAACACTCCACTTTCCTAACTTATGATGTCACCTGTCTCACCAGTTCCTCTAAGTGTTACCTCTTAACTATGTAACTATTCAGTTCTTCAGTCTTGGTTGTACTCCAAGCCCCTTCAGTTTTTCTGTCAACCTTCTGTGTGGGATCAAGTAAAGGCCTTGCTGAAGTCCAGAAAGACCAAATCTTTTGCTATTCCTCTGTCAGATTCACTTGTAACATAAGTTTTGACTGGCACCTTCTGGCCACCTATGTTGTTTGCTGTCATGGAAACTGTTGTCCTTTAGAAATGGTACAACTTCCCTTCATAATTTTCCCATTACTTTTTTCCTGATATTTCTGTTAAGCTGACATGCCTGTAGTACCTCAGATGTTTCCTTCTCCCTCCTTTTTGAAGGGTACCACATTTGCTGTCTTCCAGTCCTTAGTCACCTTTACACTAGCCAGTGAAGATGCATGTCCTGGAGTCTGCCAGCACAGTGACCAGATTTATGAGGATCTGGTAGGCAGTCTATCATACCCCTGTGCTTTAATATCCCTATGAGCAGATGGGTCCTGCCATACCTCTTCCCTCTGTTCTAGTGTCTACATTTCTGCCCATTCTGACAAGCATCCTTCCCAGCAGGGCACCCTCGCCTTGTTTTCCTTTGTGAAAAATGAAGCAAAACGTTCATTACTCTGGTGATTTTTCTACTATATTTGCTCAGCCTGGCCATTTCTCCCCCTTCCTCCTTCCTGTATCCTATGTATTCAAAAACACATTGCTTATCTTATTGAATCCTACTAATTTTCTTTCAGTTTTTGGCTTTGCCGAGGCAATTTGAATGCATCAAAAGTGGGTCAGCAGCTGAAATGCATTGTACCTTCACTTGAAGTACTAAACTTGTTATCTGACCAGCACCCACAAAAACAAGTGAAACCAACTTGTAAAAACACTGAGTCTAAGTAGTATAATCATTTTCCTATTTAATGGATGAGCTACATATTTTGCAGTGTGCTGTATTGCCTGACTTACTTCACTCACAAAAGTATCTGCAAAACTGGTCATTCTCTCCCTCCTCCCCTCCTCCCTTTTATCTTAAAGAGTGAACAGGAACACAGGGTGCTTAAACTCCTGCAGTTATGGAACTGTTAAATCTTCCCTACCAACAGCCACCATGCTGAAGTCAAATCTTTGGAGTTCCCACCCTTTTTCAAGAAAACTGTGGAAGACTGCTTGTCCACTTAAGGGTTCTGCTCAGCTGGAGTTGCTTAATCCACGCAGTGAAGCCACTGACCAGTAATCAAACCTCCTTATTACCTACTCTGTTAATCTCTTAGAAACAAACAACTCCACTCCCTAGAAGCTCTCTTCTCCCTAGAGAATGCTGACATCTGTGCAGTCAGCAAGACATGGTTTAAAACTGAGGAGAGCACACCAACAGTGCAAGGTTATAATGCCATCCACACATTTAGACCAGCTACTAATCAGCTACTACACAGACAGGGACTAAAGGTGTAGGTGTCTCAATTTACATAAAAAAGAAATATACCTCAAAACTGGTCAAAGAGGACAATGCACTTGAGCTGCTTCATGTTCAAATTACCATAGACAAAATCCAACACCACTTCCTTACAAGTCATAGGACTCCCTCTATGACCCAGGAAACCCATACCATGTATTTAAACTTGGTATAAACACTCAGCATCCGACCTAATACCATATTCATGGGTGACTTTAATTATCCTACTATTGACTGGGAATCTCATACAACACCAAATGTACAGGCACAGAAATTCCTGGATTTTGTAAATACAAACTCCCTGGACTAGATTATTAATACACCAACCAAGGATGCAACCATACTAGATCTGGTCCTCACTAATATGGGAGAGTGCTACATACCCCATAGTGTAATGTCTTCCCTGGTAAGGTCAGACCACAAAATGGTTTCCTTTGAAGTAAAAATACAACCTGCACCCCCAGCTAAACCTGGGATATTCAGGAACTACTCTAAGGCTATGTTCCTGCTATTACATGATAACTTGGCAAAACTTTAAGCCCCCATACACCATGAGAACACTGCTGCCTATGCAGAACTGTTCAGAGAAACCCTATACAAGCACGTTAATACTTGCATAGAGGTGGCTGTACCCACCAGGAAGAAGTACAGAACTAACTCAAAAAACAAGCCAGCCTGGTAGAATCACAAAATCAATACGCTGTATAACAGGAGGAAGAAAATCATGGCAAAAATTAGGAGGTGCAGCACCCAGCAGGATAAAAGCACTCTTATCAAACTAAACAAACAACTCAGAGGACAAAGCCAAATTTGAAGTAAATTTGGCCTCCCAGAACAAGGACAACAGCAATGCATTCTTTAGCTATGCCTGCAACCTCAAAAGTAATATACAATTGTGTGCAATGCTCATTGCAAATGGAGCCACCTATCCTGAGTCAGAAGATATAGCAAGCCTACTGGCTGATAAATTCAGCTCCAAATTTACCCATCTCTCCCCCTCAACCTTCTTTCAAGAAATACCATCAAATATAACTTCCCCTGCTAGCACTAGGGAACAGGTCCTTAATGCTGTCTCTAAGGCCAAGAACACTGCATCAATGGGCCCAGACAATATCCCAGAATGCCTTCTAAATAGCATGAAACATGATCTATTAGGCCCTCTGGATTTGCTGTTTAACTGTAAACTCCAAGCAGGCTTTATGCCTCATGAATGGAGGACAGCAACAGTCATCCCTCTGCACAAAGGTGGACCATCTACAGACTCTAGAAACTACAGACCTATAAGTCTCACTAGTCTTATATGCAAAGCCATGGAAAGAATGTTCATGGAAATGATCAATAATAATATAGTAAACCTCTAGACACTGGACCCAACCCAGTATGGTTTAATCAAGGGCAGGTCATGCCTATTCAACCTGGTGGATGTCTTTGAGAAGGTCACCAAAGCAATGGATGAAAGCAAAGTGGTTCACACTGCCTACCTTGATCTGGCCAAGGCATTTGACACATAAAATTAGACCTGTTAGTAACAGCCTGCATTTAATTGCTGGAACCTGTGTTCTGAGAGACTGCTTTTCAATCTATCTGCAAATATACAGAGCTGATTATATGTTTTTGGTTTTAGAGTTTGCACTGTTAGTCGTTGCTTAGATCTTTGTTGAAACAGTTTTCCCCACCCACCCTATTTTCTGCCGTGTCTTCAGTTGGTATAACTGTTTTTTACAGCTTGTGTGTTATCTAACTCAAGGATCACTTGCATAAAATTAGACCTGTTAGTAACAGCCTGCATTTAATTGCTAGAACCTGTGTTCTGAGAGACTGCTTTCCAATCTGTCTGCAAAACTACAGAGCTGAGTATATATTTTTTGGTTTTAGAGTTTGTTAATTGTTGCTTAGATCTCTGTTGAAACTGTTGCCTCCCAGTTCTGAGAGACTGCTTCCAATCTATCTGCAAATATACAGAGCTGAGCATATTTTTCGGTTTTAGAGTTTGTACTGTTAGCTGTTGCTTAGATCTTTGTTGAAACTGCCCCCCCCCATTTTCTGCCGTGTCTTCAGTTGGCATAACTGTTTTTTACAGCTTGTGTGTTATCTAACTCAAGGATTACTTGCATAAAATTAGATCTGTTAGTAACAGCCTGCATTTAATTGCTGGAACTTGTGTTCTGAGAGACTGCTTTCCAATCTATCTGCAAATATACAGAGCTGAGTATATTTTTTTGGTTTTAGAGATTGTACTGTTAGTTGTTGCTTAGATCTCTGTTGAAACTGTTTTCCCCAACCACCCTTTTTTCTGCCGTGTCTTCAGTTGGTATAACTGGTTTTTACAGCTAGTGTGTTATCTAACTCAAGGATCACTTGCATAAAATTAGACCTGTTAGTAACAGCCTGCCTTTAAGTGCTGGAACATGTGTTCTGAAAGACTGCTTTCTAATCTATCTGCAAATATACAAAGCTGAGTATATTTTTTTGGTTTTAGAGTTTGTTAATTGTTGCTTAGATCTCTGTTGAAACTGTTTTGTTCCACCCATCCTCCCTGTTTTTAGCTTGTAGTTTAAATTTGGTGGCTTTTGCAGTTGCCCGCCCCACTGTAGATTTCAACACTCCCCCAGTCCCATCTCTTTACCACATTCTACCTAATAAACTCTTTCTGCACTTGCTTTTAGTCCTTTTTAATTGAATTGCATTTTTTAAACTGCGTTAGGTCTAATACTGCTACATACTCAAGTGTGCTAGCTTGCACTGCATGTGAATTGTTTTTACTACTGTTTTTGCTACTTTTCTGTAAAAAAAAATCTGTAAGCCTGTTTCCTACCTTTCCTGTAACTAGTGTTCCAGATACAGATTTGTTGTATCCGGGACTGTATGTAAGCTTATGAGCCCCCCCAAGCCTTTCTGTGTTGGAGGGAAGCCTTCTAGCTTATCAGTGGGAGTGGTAAGCACTAGGTAACCTGTCTGCCACATAAGGAGTGGTTCTGGCCGAGAAATTGTAGTCATTGGCCATTTGGGCAATCTATTCCATCTCTCTCAACTTTCTGATTTGAAAGCCTGTATTTCCACTTGTTTCTGCCCTGTAACTCGTCTAGTGCAGATACAGATTCTTAGTTTTAGTACTTAAATTTGCTTATTCATGCTCAGCACTTGTTCAGAACTTGTAAGCACTAAATAAGCTACTAATTACTATAGCACTCAGCCTTCCTCATTACCTACCTAGAGGAAAACAGTTTTTGTACTTACTTTTCTCACTTGCTTAGAGAAAAAAGCTCTTGTACTCACTTTCCTCACTTATCTAGAGGAAAATATTTTTTTATTCAGGCATGTCCAAGGGTCAGCTCCCAGTGTTCTCTCCTGTCCATCTGATGAATCTGAGCATCTTGAGGCAATCCTACCATCCAACACAACAACCTGTGAGAGATGCACTTATCTAGCCAAACTGGAGGTAAAGCTCTCTCCAACCAAGACTGAACTTGACAGTCATGAGGAGAAGGTAAACATTTGCACCACACCACTCACATAGTCTCACTAAATTTACACCACCAAAATCCACACATAGTAACACAAAAACATTCATGGAGGCTCTTAATAATAATCTGTCTAAGCAACAGAGACCTCCAAAGCAGAAACGCAAGCAACCTCCATCCCCCAACACAACCCAAATGACACATAGCCCACAGATTCAGTGTGCCACTCAACCACAGCCAATAAGGCAAAACAACGTACCCAACACACTAGTCATAGGTGACTCTATAGTCAGGCACACTTGATGTCCCACTCACCAGGCTAAACAAGGAGAAGATTACTGTCAGCTGCCTGTTGGATGCCAGGATCCGCCACATAACCCACGCACTAAGGTCACTCCACAACAAGTACAAATATGACTGTCATTGTCCATGTTGGTGTGAATGGCCTGAGACACACCTCCTTGGACTACATGAAAAGAGACATGAAAGAGCTCTCCGATCTTGTAGCCCAGGCAGGTATGACCTTAGCCCTGAGTAGCATTCGGCCATCGCCCAGGATGATACCGCAGTACAAGGACAAAATGATTGACTTCAACAATTGGCTAAGCTTCTGGTGTCATTATAAGGGGATCCAGTATCTGTCTCCCTGGGACAATATGGTTGACAGACCACGATGCTTTGCCACAGATGGCCTGCACCTGTCGCCCCTGGGATTCTGGATACTGGCTAAGGCTCTTGCTGCCCCTATAGTGCCTTTTTTAGGCAAGGTTCAAATAACAAATTCACCACCGTAACAGGAACAGGCAAGCAAAAAATCTGAAGGTAATGCTAATCAATGCTAGAAGTCTAAATCTCAAAATGCATTCACTCGAGGCACTCCTTAAAATGGAGAACATCGATATCTGTGCAGTGACTGAGACCTGGTTCAAGGTGCCAGAGAGCACCTCTGCACTACCAGGCTATAACTCATATCACACTTTTCGGCCATGTAACCTGGACCGAAACATTAAAGGCAGAGGTGTGTCCATATTCATTAAGGATATCTACACCTCCAGGTTAGTTGCTCAGCATAATGCATCTGAGGTTATCCAAGTGCAACTATCTCTGGGCAAAACTGCAATCCAAATTGTAGCTTGCTACAGATCCCCCACCATGCCTCAGGATTCCCACTCCTCTTTTCTTGATGTACTGGAAAAGATTAGGGTTCAACCAAACACCCTAATAATGGGCGACTTCAACTACCCCACCATTAGCTGGGAAAACTATTCGTGTACCAACTCCTTAGCTCAACGCTTTCTGGAATTCATAAACTCCAATGCCCTGGATCAACTTATCCACACCCCCACCAGGGGCAACAATATGCTAGACCTAGTCATTACCAACATGAGTGACCGGTGTTACACACCTGTAGTCAACTCCTCGTTGGTCTGATCTGACCATAAGCTAATCACCCCTGATATCCACCCCCCCCCCCCCATTAAGGAAACCACAGTAAAAAATTTCTCCAAAGCCAACTTCATGCTTCTTAGGACAGAAGTGATGAACTTCATGACACCCATGCAGATGGACAATACAGTTACAACTGTTGAATCCTACACAAATGCACTCTATAAGCACTTACATGAGTGCATGGATTATGCTATCCCAAACAGAACCAAGACCCTATCCTCCAAAAAAAGGAAGCCAATCTGGTGGTCCCCTGCCATAAACAAACTGTACAACAGAAGGAAGAGACTAAAATCCCATGAGTGGAGGAGCTCCCTGGTCAGCCTAAGTAAGAAGCTGAGATCCCTTATAAGATCCTCCAAAGCTAGCTACAAAAACAAAATCGCCACTAATTCTAAGGACAACCACAAAGCATTCTACAGCTATGTCAAGAATCTCGATGGCAACACCCAGATCTGCTCAGAGTTACAGCACAAGGGCATGAAAACTGCAGAACCAACTAATATTACCAACATCCTGGCTGATAGGTTCAGTGCTAACTTTACCCCCCCCCACCCCCTAAAGGGCCCATATCTATACAGGAAGAATGCAGAGTCCCTGTAATCACAACTACGCAGGTAAAAGCTGCACTCTCTAAAGCCAAAAACACAGCATCAGTGGGACTGGACAACATCCCAGGCTGCATTTTGCACGAACTTCAGAATGAACTGGCTCCCCACTTAAGCACCATGTTCAATAATTGCCTCGCATCAGGCTTTGTGCCCACTGAATGGTGCACAGCAACAGTTATCCCACTCCACAAAGGGGGAGCCACCACTGATCCCGAGAACTATCGACCTATTAGCCTGACGAGCCTGGTCTGGGAGGCCATGGAACGTATCATCATGGAACTCATAAACAAAGACATTGGTAACCTCCAAACTCTGGATTCCACCCAGTTCATGTTTGTGAAAGGCAAGTCATGCCTCCTGAACCTGATCGACTTCTTTGAGGCAGTCATCAAAGCCGTAGATGAGGGTAAGGTGGTTCACACAGCCTATCTTGACCTCGCCAAGGCTTTCAACACTATGCCCCCATTCTGGAATTATAGCTAAACTCACTAAACTAGGTATAAATCCCTACATCAAAAGATGGGTTGCCAAATGGCTCACTGACAGAACCCACACTGTAAAAGTTGCAGACTCCAAATCTGACCTCAAAGCAGTGACAAGTGGAGTACCACAGGGTTCCATCCTGGGACCTCTCCTGTTTGGTATCTACTTCTCTGAAGTACAGGCTAACACAGAAGGCCTCTGGCTAATGAAGTTCCCAGATGACTGCAAACTAGGAGCCATAGTCAAGTCCCCAAATGATGTGGGCATCCTACAGGAGGGCCTTGCTGAGACAGATGCCTGGTGTCAGAGCCATGGCCTCAAGCTCAATGCCAAAAAGTGCAGTGTCATCCCCTTTGGTAAAAACTCTGTACCCATGAACTACCACATAGGCAGCAATCTACTTAACACCGAATGTGTGATAAGAGACCTTGGGACCCAGGTGGGCAGTAGTCTCTCCTTTGATAGTCACATCACCACAGTACTCAGGAAGTCCTTCTACATGGCACACCTCATCATAAAAGGGTTCTCATCCAGGAAAAAAGAGGTCATTGTTCCCCTCTACTCGACACTCATTAGACCCATTATAGAGTACAACTCCCCTTTTGGAATGTATCTCACAAGACATCTGCAGCAGCTGGAAAGGCCACAGAAGTACCTCACAAAGAGGATTACTAGCCTCAAACAAATGCCCTACACTGACCGCCTCAAAAAACTCCATCTTTACTCCATAGCATATCGCCTCCTCCGAGGTGATCTCTGCCTAACATATAAAGCTATGTCAAACCCAGAGCTGTTGGACATGCTACACCTAAAGAAATCCCAATCCCTTCCAGCTACACACTCTAGGGACCTAAACCTTGTCACCACAATAAACAGGACATGCTGGAGGGATAGATTCCTGTCCCAGAGACTTCCCATACTTTGGAACAGGCCACCCATCTATGTCAAGCAAAGTTCTTCATTAGCACTCTTCAAGAAAAATCTTGATGAGTGGATGGGAAATAGGAAATACACCCCAGGGATCACGTCTGTGTCTCTGCTCGACAGTGGCACAGAAAAATAACTTTCTTGGGTGGCGTAAGCCAGGGAACCTTGTTGGCTAGGCTTAAGTAGGCCCTTGGGCCGATAGCCTAGTACCTACCTATGAACTTATAAACACAATACCCCAATCAGGCATTGTTGACAAACTCAAGAGGTTAGGTACAAACCTGTATGTCACCCGGATGATAGCCAACTGGCTCACAGACAGGACCCAGGAAGTTAGAATTAGGGAATCCACCTCTACAAAGAGACCATTCACAAGTGGAGTCCCTCAAGGATTGGTCCTTGGATCACTCTTTTTTGCCATTTACTTCTACAAAGTCAAGGCCAATGTCAGTGGTCTCTGGCTGACTAAATTTGCAGATGATTGCAAATTAGGAGCTGTCATTGAATCCCACACTAACACAAATGCTCTCCAGGAAGGGCTGACATAGACAAACATCTGGTGTTAGAGCCATGGACTAAAACCAAATGCCAAGAAATGCATAATAGTAGCCTTTGGGAAGTCATCTACCCCTGGTGACTATCATATTGAGACTACATCCCTTACAGCTGACCAGTAGTCAAGGACTTAGGGACATACATAGAGTGTAATCTAGCCTTTGACCATCATGTGTCTACAGTAGTGAGGAAATCATTCTATGTTGTGCAACTTATAAACAAAGATATGGCATCTAGGTCCAAGAAAGTCATTGTTCCACTATATTTGGCATTCACCAGACCTGTCGTGGAGTACAGTGCCCCCTTTGGTATGTACCTAACCAGGCATATCCATCAATTAGAATGTCCACAGAGGTTCTTCACTAAAAGAATAAAGGGTGTAAGTAAAATGTCCTATGCAGGCTGCCTCAAGGCCCTATCCCTTTATTCTGTCTCTTACAGACTGTTGATGGAAAATCTGTGCCTAGCATACAGGGCATTGTCAGATCCCACTCTGATGGACCTCTTGCATGTCCACAAAACAAACAGCACCAGAATTACCTGTTCTAAAGACTTAAACCTTGCCTGTGATATAAATAGGACTTGCTAGAGAAAGAGATATTTATCCCAGAAACTACCCCATCTGTGGAACAGGCTCCCCATCCATGTGAAGCAAAATTCCTCCCTAACCCAATTCAAGTGCAATTTGGACAACTGGATGGGCAACAGGAAATTCATCCCTGGTTTAGCAACCGTGTCTCTAATGGACAGAGGCACCCTGCAAATGGTTTATCTCCCAGGCCCCTGCTTGTAAATGTTTCATCTCCCAAGCCCCTGCTTACACTTATCAAGGGTACCAGAAATTGTCAGAGATTTGGGATGTGTGGCTAGGCTTAAAAAGGCCCTTGTGGTTGTTAGTGTAGTAAACACCTATGAACCTTCTCTCCCTAAGGACTCCCTTAACCAGTGTATTCTCACTCCGTTCCCTAGGATTCTGTTGAGCAGTATACCCCTTAATCCCTACTCATCAGTACATTTACTAATTCCATGAATACTTCAGTCACCCACTACTCACTTCAGACTTCTCCTTGATCACAAGGTAATGCCGTTTTCTCCCCATCCTACTCTCCATCTTTTCTAAGACATTACTGTTTTTCCAGGCTTCACATACTGTCTTCTGGGCATCACCCTGTCTTGCCACTGCTTAACAGCTTTTACTACAGTATAATTGTATTTTGCTCTGTCTTCTATCAGTGTGCCATCTGTTTTATTTTTGAAGGATTCATATCCATGATATGCTTTCTTGATATTCCATGTTTCTGGACTTGTATGCAGTGCATCTGTTCATTTTCTGAGTGCTGCCTATCATTTTTGTACACCTCTCTACTTTCCTGTATATCATACCTGTGAGGTTTATATATATGTATACCACAGTTTCTGAATCAGAATTTAACAAATAGGTTCATAGGTTCGTACTAGGCCAATGACCCCAGGGGGCCTTTTTAATTCAAGCCATACTTTCCAAAGGTGAGAATCAAACCCTGTACCTCATGTTGGTAAGGTAAACATCTTAACCATTATGCCAGCCCTCAACCCAATAAGTTCATAGGTTAGCAGTAGGCTAGCTACCCTTGTATATCATTTTAAGAATAGCCAAATTTCCCTCAAAAGTGAGAACCAAACCCTGTATCTTGTGTCACTGAGGTAAACACCTGAATCATTATGCCAACAGCCAATGTAAGCTGCACTTAAATTTAAAAAAAAATTGCAACATACAAAAATGTGTGCTTTAATCAGCAACCCATGTGCAAAAATGGGCAAAATGGCTTGTGGATGTATGTATATTCTCTATGGTATGAAGAGGTTTAAGATATTTTTGAATGAATGTAAAAAGAAGGAAAAATGTATGGAATTTGTAGCAGAAGTGTAATGCAAAACATCATGTCTTCTGTTTGGGAACCACATCAGTTGCTCACAGGGTGTAAAATGTAATTACATCTTCCCAGGCAGGAAACCAAAGACCACGCATTTAGAAGATTTTTCAAAGAGAGAGTAAGCAAGCCAGCAAACTAGTTTAATATGCAAATGTGGGAAAATCTATTTGGTGACATATGTTGTTTCTGTGTGAAAAATGCCTAAACATATAGCTGAAGATCAACTGAGAAGGAAGTCTACCTTGAGCCTGTGACTTGTGAGATTGTTCTCTGTAATTTTCTCTCTTCTGGAAATAAGTTTTGAATATTTAGCTAGTATAGTTAGACTACAGTAATTCTTTTAGATAAACAAATCCAACAAAGGAATTGCTGGAGGGTGTTTTTCTTTCTTGCAATCTATTCCTTCAAAACATTTATTTTCTGTTTCTTTGTGGAATTGCACACATTTTTCTATATTTAACTATTATTGTATTGCTTAACTAATTATTTTCTAAGTACATGTCTTTTGTTTATTTACTTTTTAACAGTTTGGCGCTGGTCATCTTTTATGTTTTTGCTAATTGATGAGGGTATTTTTACTAAAGAATGATGTATTGCTGACATCTAAACCACCATGCTACACATTTACACTCATTTTACTAATTATTTGACTTATTAACAAGAGTGAAACAGTGCCTGGGAGGTCCTATGCCTGGTACTCTGAGGTGGTGGCAGTTTACTGCCAATAATCAGTATAGAAGGCTGCAGTGCTGGAGAATATTACCACTCTTCCCTAGAAGCTAGTGTGTGTGCGTGTGTGTGTGTGTGTGTGTGTGTGTGTGTGTGTGTGTGTGTGTGTGTGTGTGTGTGTGTGTGTGTGTGTGTGCATGAGCGCACATGTGCAAGTGCAATTGCAGTTTAACTGTGGACAGTTGAACAATGGAAGACACTGAAACTCAGGGAGAGTGGTGAGAAAGTGAACTGAGGAGTTAGTCCAAAGACATTGTTCAGTGGGATATTCAGTGCAAGGCCTATTATTGGGTTTTGATGGTGAAGGCCGATAACCAAGTCAGTGTTCCATCTCTCCTGTATACTCTTCTGGCCAGGCTACATTTAGTTAATTATGTAGTAGTTCATATGTGTGTGTCTTGTTTATACATTACTCTTTTTGACACCAGTGATGTAACTCTAAAGACTAAACCCCTGGAGGCCATTCACACTGGTTGGCAGTAGTGGGATTCAAACTCCCATCTTTCTGCTACCATATTTCACCCTTCTTGCAGTCTACCCCCTGCCCCACACACACACATACTTTGAATGCACAGTATTTATCTTAAAAATACCCATTGTAACTTTTAGTATATCTAAATGGTTGAAAGAAAATGATAGAGACCACTTCCATGCTGCTATTTTTACCAGCATGCATTTTGGAACGCAGCACAAGATCACATGATTTACCTTATTTCCAGTACATTAGGTTAAGCCATCAATTTCTTAAGCATATACTCTAAATAATAACTGCGGTGGTGGTGCTGTGGTAGCGTTGTCGCCTCACAGTAAGACATTGTCCTGTTCGATACTCAGCTAAAGCGTCTTCTGTGTGGAGACATGCGTGAATGGGCGTACCTTCGTTGAAGTTTGAGCGTCAGGGCTGGCAACTCGGTACGTAAAAATCTACTGCCAATCATTAGCGGACCGGAGTTCCACTGTGGCGACCCCTAACTGGGAAAAGCCGAAAGATACAACATATACTCTAAATATTACAACCCCCTTTCAAAGATGATATTCTCAGTGATATTATGAAGTAGTGCTTTAAGTACACATTCACATACGTCTTTGTAGTTCATGTCCTTGCAGTATCATAAACTCTTCACATTTCAGTATTTCACTGAGACATTGCTTTACTTCATTGTGCTAGGACATTTTTCAGAATTCACTTTTTTCTTATACTTTCATTCTGTTTTTTATGCACAAAGCCAACACACTTCATTACCATAATGTTTTGGAATAGTTTTTGCTTATCCAGGACAAAAAATTTCAGTCTTGGCAACTGCCTCTTTATATTGCTGGCTTTCTCAGTAGTGTACCATAATCTGAATATTGGACAGAGTCAATTGTCTTTACTTCTGTTATTGATGTACAGGATATTTTGGGTTCTCTGCTGCTTTCCAAAATGCCTGAATTTCATTATCTCAGCTATCTTGCTGTATATTTGTTCTTAATATTGATCACTGCTGCAGTGGCCTTAGCTGTATGTATTATATCCTTCCAAGTATATAACAGCTAGCCAGCTATCAAAGCTTCAGGGCACCTTATATGCACCCAAACTGTGAAGCAGCTCAAGATGAGCTGAGTAAAAGACAAGTTTGGGCACAAAGCCCTTCAGGGCTTTACTGCTGTAAAAGGGTATGCTCCTCTGAGGATTTTGAGGATTGACTATTGGCTTATGCTTTCATTAGCTGGGCAGATAAGTTGCCTTTGGGAGAAACACCTTCCATTTTCTTATTTTTTACTGATGTTTTACTACTTTTCTCTTCAGGAAAGTTATGTTAAAGCTAGGATTGTTGTGTTTTAATGGATTGTCTCAAGATTGTAACACACTTTTAAACTGAGCACTCATTTCTGTCAGTTTAAAAGTAGTGTTATGTAACTGATAAAATATTTTTGTGGAGAAACTGTTTATTTTAAGGTCATGGGGCTCCATAGTCTTTGAAAATACTTTTTGCTATGTTTTTTTTTGGTTAAAAAAGTAACTTTTGTGGACTGTAGTTTAGCTGGAATTGTTGCTTGTTTTCCCCAGGATAACGACACTATTTTTGGCTTGACCATGGAACAGATTGTCACGCCCATGGTTGGTCCTTCTTCCAACCACCGAAAGAAAAAAGTTAAGCAAACAGCCTTTGCCACCACAGCAGACTAGCAATTTGCCTCATCCACAGGCAAGTGACTCTACTTTGGCCATTTGCTGTACCTTAGACCCCTCATCTGTTACCTCAGATACATCTGGTGTAGCATCTACAGCCACTATGGACCGGGGTTGGCCAATTCCTCTGCAGCTGTTGGACTCCCCTCAGTGGGCAAGGGAGAGTCACTCTTGTCAGTCCTGGTAGATGGAACAGGGAAGGTTTTCTTCTTGTGACAGAATGCTGTGCACATCCCTGAGGAAGCAGCGGCTGCCATCAGTAACACAGTGGCCCCATTTTTCCTATCAAAGAGAAACAGAAAACCAAGCATGTATCTCCTCCTCCTCAAATTTATTTGGATAGAAGTAGTTTACTGGGATTGGCTCAAGGTTTGATTCAGGCTATTGGTCCTTCTTGTAGAGTAGTTTCTGGTAAAGGGGGATGCCTCCTTTCCTGAAGAGATGAAAGATTTCTGAATCTGACCATGAAGATTCAGGGACAGATTCCAGGTTTTGTCCTCAGGTTTCTGATTCAGACTCAGAGAAGAGCTCACTTTCTGATTCTCCCCTTGTGGGGTTCACTTTCTCTGAGACTATTAATATGTCTCAGGGTTTCCAGTGGGACAACACTGAAGTTTCTTAGTATCCTCAAAAATACTATGAGTTGTTACAGAAGGATTTGCCAGAACCTACACCCATTCTTCCTCTCTTGTCTACTTTAAATGATGTGTGTCTTACTCCTACAGTTTCCTGATGGTTAGCCAGCTGTCCCTAAAAAGGCAGATAGAATGTGTACAGTTCCTCAGTTTTTTAATTTTTGTATACCCTATTCCCAAACCTCACCCAGCAGCTAAACCTTAGCTGACTCCAAAGCTGCTAAACCCTTAGTTAATTTCAGTCTTACCCTTTCTAATAAGGCTGGGAAAATTATTGATAGGTATGGGAAAAGGTCTATACTTTTGCGACGATGTGAGGTATTGCCAGCTATGCCAGGAAACGATGGGCTGTGGATGTGTAACATATGCCAGCAAAGCTAGCTTAAATTTTGTAAATAATTATATGTCATTTGTATATCAAACTGATTTGTACAGGTGCTTGTGATGCAAAATTGTATTTGTAAAGCTGTTTGAGTTAAAAATGTACCAAGAGTGTGCCCTGCTGGACAGAAAAAGAAATATACATGTATTATTGTAACTGTTTAAATGTATATGTTTTAACAGAGGATACTGGAAGAGGAGGAGTTTAATCTCAAACTTTGAAAATAATTTGAAATTAATTTACCTGGCTTAGGCCATAGAGATTGTATCTTACAGTTCTCAGTGCAGCCAGAGAGAAAAAAAAGTATGTACTAGGAAGCTTCCTGCATTGTCATTGGGGGTGAACTAATTGTTACTCTGGAAGGGTGGAGGTTTGAAATTGTTTTTTTGATTTCCAGGAGCTGCAGCAGATCTTAGCAAGGCTCTCTGTGTGTATTATTGACATATATGTGCTAAATCCTGACAGCTTCTAGCCAAGGGAGGAGGTGTGGGAACTAGAATTCAGATGACCAGATGTATGTGATGTCATTCTGTAATCCAGCGCTAAAAATAATGTTTAATACCAGGTGAGACTGAAGTCTCATGGCACTTTTTTATAACCTGACAAGGAAGGAGTCCTCACTTACTTCATCTTGCCTTGCTCTAGTAAGTGAACCAGGGAATAGTAATTCTTTGGATCAGTCACGAAAATATACTGAGATAAGTTAAGTACTGTTTTTCTGTATCTGTGTGAATCTATTTGTGTTATTTTTAATAGTTCCTGTGATAGAAACTGTGGTGTTTATTGTAAATATATATTTAGTGTGCTCATGTTCTTTCATTATTTATTATTAAATATATTTAAACATTTCATTGTGGCTGGTCCTTTAGAGAATAGTTTAAACTTTGTGAGGATTTATATCTATTTGGTGACACTGTGGCTTCTCCTGGAAGTTTTACTGCACTGGTCAAACACTATCATTTGTATTAATATTAATTTCACTCAGTATAATTAGGTACCCCTCTAAGAGCCTTAGAGTAGCTGGCTTTTGGGGTGTCTGCTGGCAGTGTAACTATCTTATAGTCTGGGCAGAAAACCCAGGTGTGTGTGAAAATCAAATCTCACAGGGTGTGTGCATCAGCTGCTTGGAGTGGGGGTACGAAGCACTGCTTTTACAGAGAAGAGTGGTGGAGAACTTGGCTTGGACACTCAGTTGAGGCCTCAGCTCTATAGCTGTGCCAGTGGGGAGTCTGACTGGGGACCTGGAAGGAGACAGATAGAGAAACCCAGACCCCAGACTGAGTGTGTTCTCTGTGTGCTCTTAAGGGAAATTGTGTTTGATGCAGAGAGCTGTATCTGGAAAATACTGGGTGTATTCAGTTTTGTTCCAAGTGAGCATCCCTCTTCAGTGTCAGTGGTGAGGATTCAGGCTCCTTGATTACTGATCCAGAGAGGAGATGTCACAATTTCTATAGGAAAAAAGTGTATACTTTTGCAACTTTGAATTTCAGAATTTTAAATTGTCAAGCTCATATGTTAAAGTTTAATCTGACATATTATGAAAGTATGATGAATGTTTTATCTTCAGTTTCTTCTTGTGAAGAAAATCTTCTCATTGTTTGCAGTGTGAGTATAACTCTGTTGATACATCCTCCAGGGATATCGCCACTGATACAGTTTTAAGGAGGTTTTCTTGGCTGTATTCTCAGAACCTTCCAGATGATGTTAAAAATGAGATTTTTAATTCTTCCTTGGATAGAGGTTTAGTGTTTGTTCTCTCTTCTGCAGAGATGATCAAAACTGTTATGAAAGGGGCAAGCTAATCCAGGGAATCTGTAATATTTTTCAGCCTTCCTTTTTCAAATTGTACAAGGGATTTTCCTTCACCTCATCCAATTTCAGCAAAAACAGAATAAACAGTCTCAAAATAATTCAGGTAAGCAGATATTTAAGAAGTTGCAAAGAGGTTCCAAAAAGAAATCTCAGACCTCCAAAAACCTAGTATACTCCAACAAGTCTGATTGACTATTTAAGCACCCTATTTACCACCTCCCACCCTGGCCCTGTTTCTCTTCCAGAAAGTCTGAAGTTCCATTTTTCTCCTTGGGAACAGGTTGTTTCAGACAAATGCATTCTCAAAATGCAGGGTTACAGGTGGCAGTGGGAAGAAACTCCTCCTTTCCAGTAGATCATTCCTCTTCCTGCACATCAGACTGTTTGGTTTCCACCTGTTCTTCATTCCATGCTGTCCCAAGGAGTGATAGAACCAGTTCTTCCTTCCCAGGTGGGGAAGAGATTTTACTTAAGGATTTTCTAGTCCCAGTGAAAGAAAACACTTGGAGACCAAATCTGCATCTTTCTTTCCTAAACCTATTTGTGATAGTGCCCAAATTCAAAATGATTTCACTTCACAACCTGTTGACTTTTCTTCCTCTTTCAAGTTTCCTGGTAATACTGTACTAAAAAGATGGTTATCATCACATTTGTATTCATCCAGACTTCAGGCATTTCTTAACATTCTGTGTGTCTGGATCATATTTTCAATTATCTGCCTTATTCCTTGGACTATCCAATGCACCAAGAGTGTTCACAAAGTGTCTAGCTCCAGTTATAGCTCATTGCAAGCTACAAGGTATCCATATTTAGACGACTTGCAAAGTCTTTTTCAAAGAGTCAGGAATATATGTCTTGGGTGAGAGATCTCTTGCACAAGCTGGGATTCCAAGAAAACATTCAAAAGTCTTTCTTGAGTCCTTCACGCAGGATTGTGTTCCTGGGATGTCAACTAGACACCTTAGTTCAAAGAGCTTTTTTTTCCACAGAAAAAATAGATCTTTATTTATATCTATCTCTAAGGTTTTCCACTTAGACTTCGGACACTGTGAGGGAATACCTCAGGATTTTGGGTCTCATGACATGTGTGACTCTCATAATACCCTTAGCAAGACTCCACATGAGAAAGATACAGCAGTATCTGAAATCTCTTTGGTCACAGCATCAGGATCCTTTATCTTTTCAGATTGGAGTACTGGTGTTTGTCAAAAGATACATCAGTTGGTGGAGACAACAGATATCCTTAAATCAAGGTCTCAAAGCAATTAGTCACCACAGATGCTTCAGAATTTGCTTGGGGAGCAGTTTCAGGAGAGATAAAAGTACAGGGGATGTGAGATACCAAGGACAAGATGCAAGCACATAAATACCAAGGAGATGCTTGTCCTGATCAATTTTTTGAACCATTTTTGGTTCCCAGGACCTTTTCAAGTGGTTACAGACAATTTCTCAGTAATGTGGCAGACAAACTGAGCAGGACCAGGGCAGATCCTCATGAATGGAAACTAGATCTGGGGGTCTTCCAAGATTTGATCCATCTGTGAGATGTTTTTCAAGTAAGCCTCATTGTCTCCTCTCTGAGCAATCAACTGCCAAAAGTCTGTTCCAGAACACGATGCAACAAGGCCTTCAAGACAGATGCCTTTTCTTTTCTTTGGACAGGAATGCTTCTGTATATTTTTCCACCCTTTCCACTAATAACCAGTGTACTTCTAAAGATTCATAAGGAATCATCCAAGATCATTGTGATGACTCCCTTTTGGCACAGGCAATCATGGTTCTCCCTTCTTTTAGAAAAGGCTGGGGGCAATTACCACAAGCTTCCTCACAGAATGGATCTACTCACAAGAACAGGGGTGTTTGATACACCCCAACATCAATCATCTGCGATTGACTGCCTAGATGATAGGGTCTTAAATTCCTTTTATGCACCTATTTTTCTGAGGACATGCAGCAGGTACTAATGGAGGCAAGAAAGCTCGCCACTAGAAAATAATATATATTAGCAAATTGAAAAGGTTTTCTAGTTGATGCCAACAACATAACCAGCAATCATTCAGGGCTAGTTGTTCCCTGGTTTTACAATATTTGTGTGAGTTACTATCCTATGCCCTTTCTTATTTCTCTATCAACATTCATTTATTGGCTATTTCAGCATCTCTGCCCATGGATCGTCTTCTTTTAAGGCAGTCACATGTCAAAATGTTCTTGAAAGGGAGTTTTGCATAAGAGACCTCCAAGTAAACCTATGGCCCCTCCTTGGGATCTTAATTTTGTGTTAGAGAAACTAACACTTGCTCCATTTGTACCAGCTAATCTGCCTGATTTGATATTCTTAACATGAAAAACAGTTTTATTGATTTCTCTGACCTCTGCAAGAAGGATATCTGAGTTGCAAGGTCTTATGGCACATCAGCCCTACCTCATTTTCCACAAGAACAGGGTTTCTTTGAGAACTAATCCTTTTATGCCTACAGTGGTATTCAAATTTACTTTAAGTCAAACTATCCTTTTTCCCATTTTTTTCTGAACCTAAAAATGAAGGCGAAAGGATACTCCATAACTTGGATGTTCACAGACAACACAGGTAATGTCTTGACAGAACGAAATATTTCAGATCATTGGATCATTGTTCATTTCTTGTGAAGGTAAGACAAAAGGGACAGCCAGTGTCAAAACAGACTATTTCCAAATGGTTGTCCAAGGTTATTAACTTTTGTTATACTCAGCACGATAAATCTATTCTAGGCAGAGTCAAGTCCCACTCTATAAGGGTGTTGGCTTCTTCTATGGCTTTTTGGAAAGAGTTAGATTCTAGAAGTATTCTAGAAGCTGCTACTTGGTCCTTTGTACATACATTTACAAAGCACTATAAGATGGATTCCTTCTCTAGGTCTAGATTATACTTTGGTAGCTCCATCTCCAGGGGCTCCAGGACCCTTTTCCTGCTACCTCCCAAATATAGTTAGCTATGGTAATCTATCTCTATAGCTAAGGTTACAGCAGTAGTGATCAATGTGGAGCATAGTACAGTTGCCTACGGTGAACTTACCATAATAGTAGATGTTCGATTGATTGCTGCAGTAACTGCTCCCTACCTCTTCCCCCTTTGTTTCTTTGGTGTGTTTTTTATGCAAGATGTGGACATTTATTTTTTGTTATTCTTTCCTTCAGGGCTCAGCCTCCCTCTCTTTGCTGGCATGCAAGCTCTGAAGGACTTTGCACCCAAACTTGTCTTTTTGTCAGTTCAACTTGAGCTGTGTAATGGTTTGGGCACATGGAAAGTGCCCTGAAGCTTTGGAAGCTGGCTGGCTGTTATATACTTGGCAGGATATAATCCATCTGCAGCAGTGATAATTCGAACAACTACTGTTATGGTAAGTTCAATTTATGCAACTGCACTTTCTTAACATATCACTTGGCTAATTGATTTCTTGAATACAGAATTTGTACTCATTATGGTCTTGAAGAAATATAATATTCATTTTGAACAAATGTATCTGGTTTCTCAAAAACAACTTTCAGTCCGCAGTACAAACAACATTTTTGGTTGCTTACATTTCTTCATAGTCATTCAGGCTGGCTGGCTGCTTTTCTTACGAACTTTATTGCGCTCTTACACCCTTTCTCTGTTTTAAAGAAAATACATGTCTTGTTCTTTTGTCATAACTGAACGTTTGCCTAGACTAAGGAAATAGAGTCAGGCAGTCTTCTCTGACGTTTAAAACCCATTAATAGTTGAACAGACAATAGATACGTACTCGACAAAGGAATAGTTATGTATGTCTTCATATCAGTCAGTGTTAATACATTGAACTTTCTTCATGATTTTTTTCAAATTTTTAACTGTCTTTTTGACTTGAACTTTGGACTGCCCATATTTTGGACTAAATGTAACTTGCAGAAGAATTCCAATTGTTCTGGAAACCTCTCAAATTCCTTATTTACATATTATACATTATGGGCTGTTATGCAAGTCAGCTACAGGTACTCCATATCTGAAAAACACAGCTGTAAGTGCATTGATAGGGTCTATATCATATGAACGAATCTCACAAATTGCGAACGCTCATAATATTGAATATAACTCTTAGAATAGCAAGCGTAGATCCCCTGGACTCGAGCCGTGAATCAGAAGCAAACTCGCCTGTTGCTTTTTGTCACACAACTTTATTCGATAACTGCCAGCACCACAAAGTACATCTAGTAAGAATGGTTGAGCGCTTTCATCTGCATTTACCAGATTTCTTCAGAACCATTTACCCTAACATGTCACTTCCTTTATATACACAAATTTTTGGCGCCAAAAAGTTAATTACATAATTGGTTAAAAACAAAATTGTTAATTAAAAACAAAATCACTCAATTGACATTTGTTGAGAATAAAAATGCAATAAAAAGTCACAAAAATATGTATATTAACCACTGTCATAAAATGTACTATATACTAGTACTAAAGTGCTTTTATACAGTGCATGATACATTATTATATTGAATAATAATATTGAATAATATTGAATATACTGGATCTCAAACTTCCTATTGTGGGGGGCGCCCGCTAAATATATATTCCAACTCCGAGATCACACTACAGTGAGGAAAGGGCAAATATCCCATTCTTCACTGTACCACGATCTCAGAAAAAGCACTTCGAGGTCCAGTATGTTCGATATGTTCGATATTATGATATAGACCCACACTGATAAAAGTTATCTTATTTCACATCCCCTTTAAATGTCAAATCGTAGTCAACATGTCATATACACAGTCTGTGAAGTAAAAACATGTCTTCCAACAATATTGTGTAGACTTCTTAAGTAGGAAATTGTCTCTTTTCTTGGATTATTGTGATGATATCCACTGCATACAGAACATTTTACTACCTGCTCTCTTTGCATTGCTAGCCAGTATAACACATCATATCACGTGCTCTTTCTTTACACTTCAAAAGTTCCCAAATGTGACTAGTGAATTCTTGCCAGCTTTACTTTTTATTTGTAATTTCACAGTTTTACTTTATCTTACATATGGTTTGTTTCTTCTTTAAAATAACTTGCTTAATTTATTTCCTTACAGCAGCTTTTTTTCTGGCTAGCATTTCATTGTTATATCATAAAGAATGCTCATGCCTTGACTACTATTAATCATCTCTGAAGGAGTTTTAAATTCCCTTTTTAACATTTGCACCTGTGGATTTACCCAGTTGACTTACAGTTCTCCTATAAAATAAATACTCTACTTCCTATGCTGGATAGGAATGACTGAGATTTGCAAGGAGTTTTTAAATAAAGATATACAACAGTTTATCAGCTGTGTCCACCAATGCAGCCTTCCTATAAATATACTTAGGGAAATCTTCCAATCCATACACTGCAGTTAGTAGCTGTTTCAAAGTATCATGCTTAGCTCATAAATACTGCTGGTGCTAGGAAGTTGGGCAGTCTTGGCAAATGTTTCCATTTCAATTTCTGTTCATTATGTCTCTCTTCTATACTTTACACTGTTTGCATTGTGTACATCCTTGCTCACATAGTGCTCACAGACTGATTAACTTTTACAATACACACAATGTCTTTGATTCTAAATTTGTTTCTTTCATTTTACACACATTAGCAAAATTATTCCTTTTGCCACAGATTCTACAGACTAGATTAATAAGTGGGCATTCTTTACATAAGCCACATCTGCTGCATGAGGCTTTCTGGCTTTCTCTGTGCCATATATGGCTACATGCTCCCGTTCTCTTCCCCTATTCATTTTTCTTATGTTTTTTCCATGGTACATTGTTTTTTTTTCTCTGATTCACTGATCAGTAACCCAGATAAGTTGCTGCAGAGGGTTAAGGCTATGATGGCTATGAAGTAGTTCCTGTGGTACAGGGTATGATTCCCTGAACCCTTCTTTGCCTGCTCTGTAACTTTGAGAAAGTCACTTAACCAGACACCACTACTGGGTCACCCCTGAAAATGTACAGTGTGCCTACCTGATTAAAATGACATTATTATTGTAAGCATATTCCATATATTCATAATATCGCAGAAAAATAATTAATGCTTTCCTAGCAATTGACAAAGAAGATTAAGGCTGTAAACTGTAGTTCCTGTGGTGCAGAGTTTGAGTCCCTCAGCCCTTATTTACCTACTGTGTGACTTTGAGCAAGTCACTTAACTAGACAGTGCTTTGGGACAACTCTGAATTTGGGCTAGGCTCTTCAACAGTACCCTGGACTGCAAGCTTAGTAACTACCCATGAATCTATGAAGAACCATATAAAACACGTTCTGATTCTGTTATTGATAAAATTAATAAATCAGGGTAGGAGGTTTATCTTCTAATTTCCTATGCATATGCCTGAAATGGTCTAAGAGATGGAAGTCATGTAAGTGGTGTGATGGCTTTGTCACTTACTTGGGTGAGTGGTATTATTCCAATAAACTGTTGTATGTGGACAACCCTGCTCCTTCTCTGGTTTTGACTATGAATTTACAGGTATAGCATTCAGCCTGGGGTTCACCCCCTAACATTTTCCTTTAAAGAGGCAAGAATGCTTGGATTCATCTGCTGCCTTCCACCCCATCTGGCTTCACTGGTGCTCAAGCTGCTAATTGACTCCTGGGTGTCAGGATCATAGTCAGGAATCAATCCTCCATGCACAAGAGCTGTGTTTATTTTACTTATGCCTTTCTTTTCACAATAATTAATGACTAATTTTTACTCTGGTTTTATTCATCTTCATTTTTCCATCTCACAAGCTACTCTACATACATTAGATTATTTACTGAGCTATTTTATTTGTGATGAGGTAATTTCACTTACTGCACACACAAGTCACCCCTTTTAGTGCAAAATCTGATTCTCTCAAAAGTCTGGTAGTTATCTGATCATTCCCTTAACCACATACAAAACTGCACCAAACTATGGTATGGAACTCTTGTAATCAACAGCCACTTCACCCCCTCCACAATTTTAATTTTTTTGAGTAATGCTGAGAGGTCCATGAGTACTTTTAGCTAGCCGATTTAGTTGTTAGTGGCGTAAGTGTTCCATCGGTATATAACTAAAAAGAACCTACGATGAATTAAATCCCCACATGATGAGTGCAGTAAACTGCAACCTTTGGGGGTGAAAATGGAAGCCAAACAATTGGGAGGTACTGTACCATACAGTAGGTAGCTACTGAAGGAGAAAATCCTTCAAACATGATTTGAGATGAGATCTGCTGCATTAAACATAATCTCTAGCAGTACACAAAGCACAACAACCAGTCTGGAACAGATAGAATAAATTCTAAACAATAGTTCTAATGTCCTGAAGATTCTTACAGCTGACAATGTGGAGCTCAAGGCCAGGGAAGAAGCATCAGCTGCCTGCCTGCTTGGATTATATGATGCAGCACCTGATATAGCTAGAAGACAGGGCTTAAAGGCAGAACATACAAATATGTGGCATACTGAAGGAATTGTAGGGATCTGACTGTCAGAAGTTTATTCACAGCCTTCTAGCCAAGTGGACTGAAATTCCACTGGAGCAGATTTTATTAGAGAGGGCATATAGACAACCATGGCAGGTTAGGCAAGAAGGCCCAATGGCTCCATTTGACATTATTTTTCACTTTCAAATGTACACACTAAGGGAAAAGCTACTTATGACCTTTTGGAAATCCAGTGAAAAAACTTATGTTTGGAAATGTGAGGGTATACATCGACCAGGACATTGTATGAAAAATAGACAGAAAAGAGCATTTTCCTTTGTCTAACAAGGCAATGGTGTCTAAGAGGATTGCAGTCAAGCTGCTTTATCTGGCCATATTAATGGTCGAAGTGGAAAAAGTAGCTAGGGAATTCACTGATCCATTTTTAAAGGTCCTGAAAAGTAAAGCTGCTAGTGGAGGAGAACGCCCTGTAAAGACAGTGGCAGTGGAGAAGAAGCAGGAAGTTATACATCACCAGCAAATCTCAGGGACTGTTTAAGCAAGGCAGTCTTTTTCTTTAATAGGCAAACAGTCCCAGAGGAGATGACATCATTGGTAGTGGCTGCTAAGAAGATACTGTGCTTGATGGCTTGCCATTTATTAAAAGGTATATTCAATCACCTCTTCAGTACTTAATAGCGACTGCTGTGTCATCACCCTGGCTGTTCTATGTTTTTAGACAGGTTAGTATACTTGTGTAATCTCTTTGATTTATAACAATACTGTTGGATTGGATTTTCTTTGAGAACTGTTTAACATTAAAAAAATAATCCTTCTGTGCTGGATAGCCTGTGGGATTTATGCAAAAGTTTAATCTGAAATAATAGCTATGATATGTGTTTTAATTTGCTATGTTTTTATATTCTTAAATACAAGTGAATCTCTGAGTTGGGTGCTGTGTTCTACCTATTGTAAGTATGTAAATGCCTACTTTTTTCTTATTTATTGAGATTTGTCTTATCCTGTTTTCAAATGTAATGCAGGAGTGTATTTGATTGCAATAATTTTTTTAGTTGATATTACACAAGTTAACATGTTATTGTTAATAAGTTTTGAGGGGATAATTTTTCCATCATTTTGTGGAGTTTTTGGTAGTTTGTGTGCGTACTGTACTGGGAAAAATTTGTAACTGTAACAGATGTGCTTGTAATGCTGTCTCTGATAAGATGATTTATCATGATTACAATTTTATTGGTTACAAAAAAAAAAATGGGGGGGGAGGTTCTGAATCAGAGACATTTGCTCCAGTCTTGGAATTAACGTTATTGTGCATAGTTGTTAGTTGTGCCGTTTTAATGAGAAGGGGGTATGTGAACAAGACTTTGTTGATTAATATTGTCCATTCCTTGGCTTTTTTAATCTAGATGTTATGTGTGCAGCAATATTTTTGCTTAGTAGGTTTGTGACTATATTTTCTCCTAGACTAATTCCATTGACTAGATTAAAGTGGTCTTTTGCTACGAGGAGCTACACTGAGGCAGCTGTTAAGGGTTTGTAATTAGTAGAGTGGGTAAATTATGAAAGGATTTTTCTTTTGGGGAAACTTTACATACTCTAAGGGAGCATTTTCACTGGGAAAGCCAGGAATTTTCTGATTCAAAAAAGAGGCTTGGGGATTTCCTTCTCCTACCTCAACATAGTCCTTTGGCTATACTTCCTGTACTAGACATTATTCATAGGTTCATAGGTAGGTAGGTAGGTACTAGGCTACCTGCCTGAGGGCATTTTTAAGCCTAGCCAGAGTGTGTCAACTTTCGCCGCCCCATTGATTAATTAATTGAGCCTCTGTCAAGCAGAGCCAATGAAGTGATCCCAGGGGTGTATTTTCTGTTACCCATCCACTCGTCAAGGTTTCTCTTGAAGAGTGTTAGTGAGGGACTCTGCCTAATGTAGTTAGGAATTTTGTTCCAAAGCATGGGGAGTCTCTGTGACAGGAATCTATCCCTCCAGCATGTTCTATTTATTGTTGTGGCGAGGTTTGCCTCACTAGAGCACATGGCTCGCAGTGACTTGGATTTCTTTAGGTGGAGCATGTCCATCAATTCTGAGTTGGACATGGCTTTGTAAGTCAGGCAGAGATCACCTCTGAGTAAGTGATATGCCACTGAGTGCAGCTGGAGTTTTTTCAGTCCGGCTGCATAGGACATATGTTTGAGGCCAGTAATCCTCTTGGTGAGGTGCTTTTGTGGTTTTTACAGCTGTTGGAAGTGTCTTGTGAGGTACATCCCAAATGGGGCATTGTACTCTATGATGGGTCTGATGAGTGACAAGTAGAGGGGCACTATAACCTCTTTATTTCTAGATGTAAACCCCTTAGTAATTAGATGGGCCACATAGAAGGATTTCCTGACTACTTTGGCATTATGATTGCCAAAGGAGAGATTACTATCTACCTGGATCCCCAGATCTCTTATTACCTCTTCTGTATCAAGGGGGCTGCCACCTATGTGGTAATTCGTGGGTGTTTTGTTTTTCCCAAAAGGGATGACTATGCATTTTTTGGCATTTAGCTTGAGGCCATGACTTTGACACCAGGTATCTGTCTCAGTAAGGCCTTTTTGAAGGATGTCCGTGTCAGCCAGAGAGTCAATTATGGCTCCCAGTTTGCAGTCATCGGTGAACATGGTTAGCCATAGCCCTCCTGTGTTTGCCTGTACTTCTGAGAAATATATGCTGAAGAGTAGGGGTCCCAGAAACGAACCTTGTGGGACACCACTTGTGACTGTTTTAGCTTCGGACCTGGTGCCCGCTATTTTTACCGTGTGAGTTCTGTCTGTAAGCCTGTTGGCAGCCCATCTTGTGGCGTAGGGGTTTATGTTCAGGCTGGTGAGTTTTTCTATAACACCCGAGTGAGGAATGGTGTTGAATGCCTTGGCAAGATCAAGGTAGGCTGTGTGAACCACCTTTCCCTCGTCTATGGCCTTGGTGACTGTCTCAAAGAAGTCAACCAGGTTTAGTAGGCATGATCTGCCCTTAACAAAGCTGAGCTGGGTCGTGTCAAGCGTTTAGAGGTTCCCAATGTCTTTGTTAATGAGTTCCATGATGATGCGCTCCATAGTCTTGTAGACCAGGCTAGTCAGGCTTATGGGGCAATAGTTACCAGGGTCAGTTGTGGCCCCTCCTTTGTGGAGCGGAATAACCATTGCTGTGTGCCATTCTATGGGCACGTAGCCTGTGGAGAGGCTGAGGTTGAACAGCTTGTTTAGGTGGGGGGTTAGTTCGTTCTGTAGTTCATGCAAAACGCAGCCTGGGACACCATCTGGCCCCATTGATGCTGTATTTTTGGCTTTTGAAAGGGCTGTTTTCACCTGTGCTTCTGTGATTTCTGGGACACTACACTTTTCCTGTGTTGTTGTTGTGGGCCCTTTTGAAGGTGAGAGGGAGGTGAAGTTTGCACTGAATCTATCTGGCAGGATGTTGGCAATATCAGTAGGTTCAGTATATTTTGTGCAGCTAAAGAAGGCTTTGTGGTTATCTTTTGAATCCTTGTCTATTTTTCTTTCGAAGTTAGCCTTGGATGATTTTATAAGGGACCTTAGTTTCTTACTGATACTGATCAGGGATGTCTTTCCTTCTTGGGATTTGCTTTTTTTCTGAACTAGTTTCCTCCTCCTGTTGTATAACCTGTTTATGGCAGGGGTCCACCAGACTGGCTTCCTTCTCTTAGGGGAGTGAGTCTTGGTCTTGCTAGGGGTGGCACAATCCATGCATCCTTGCAGGTGCTCATAGAGTGCAATTGTAAAGGATTCTGCATCTTGGACAGTGTTATCCTTTAGCGTGGGAGCTGTGAAACTTACCACCTCTGCCTTAAGTAAGGCGAAATTTGCTTTAGAAAATTTTTCACTGTGGGTTTCCTTGGTTGGGGGTGGTGGTGGGGTGTGGACATCCAGGGTGATTAGTTTATGGTCTGATATAACCAGTGATGGTTTGACCTCCGGTACAGAACACCTGTCGCCCATGTTGGTGTTGACCAGGTCCAATATGTTGTGGCCTCTGGAAGGGGAGTTTACCAGCTGATCCAGAGCATTTGAGTTGATAAATTCCGGGAAGCACTGAGCCTGGGAGTTTGCACTCAGTTAATGGTAGGGTAATTGAAATCGCCCAATATCAGGGTGTTTGGTAGGACCTTCATGTTTTCCAGTGTCTCCAGAAAGGTGGAGTGGTGGTCCTGGGTCATGGAGGGTGATCTGTAGCAGGCCACAATTTGCATTGCAGATTTGCCCGATGTTAGTTGCACATGGATGATCTCAGAGGTATCATGCTGCGCCACAAACCTGGAGGTGTGAGTATCCTTGATGAATATGGATACACCCCCCTCCTTTTGTGTTTCTGTCCATGTTCTGTGGCCGAATTGTGTGGCATGAGTTGTAGCCCAGTAGTGCTGGAGTGCTCTTTGGAGCCTTGAACCAGGTTTCAGTTACTGCACAGATGTCGACGTTCTCCATACATAGGAATGCTTTGAGCGCATGCATTTTGAGATTTAAACTCCTGGTGTTGAGTAGCATAACCCTCATTTTTTTTACTTGTGCTGTTTACGGTGGTGGGTTTGAATTTTGAGCCTTACCTAAAAAAGGCACTATGGGGGCAGCAAGAGCCTTGGCCAGTACTCCAAAGCCAAGGGGTGACAGGTGCAAGCCATCTGTTGTGAAGCAACGCTGCTTGTCGAGCATGTCATCCCAGGCTGACAGACACTGGATCCCCTTTGAATGACACCAGAAGCTTAGCCAATTGTTAAAATTGATAATTTTTTCTTTATACTGAGGTATCATTCTTGGTGAGGGCAGGATGCTTCTCAGGGTCATACCCGCCTGGGCTACATGATCAGAGAGCTTTTCCATGTCTCTTTACATGTAGTCCAGAGAAGTACATCTCAGGTCATTCACACCAAGATGAACAATGACAGAGTCATATTTGTACTTGTTCTGGGGTGACCTGAGTGCTTGTGTTATGTGACGGATTCTGGCTCCCAATAGGCAGCTAACAGTAACCTTTTCCTTGTCCAGCCTAGTGAGTGGGGCATCAACGTGCCTGACTATTGAGTCACCTATTACTAGTGTGTTAGGTATGTTATTTTGCCTTAAGGGCTGTGATTTTTCGGCACATTGATTTTGTGTTTTATGTGTTGTCTGGTTTGTGACGGGAAGTGCAGGTTTTGTGGGTGTCGGCTTTGGATTTCTCTGATGCTTTTGCAGGTTTTTATTTAGAGCCTCCAAGTATGATTTTGTGTATTTATGTGTATTTTTTTGCCAGTGCTGGTTTAGTAGGTCTATGTGAGGCTGGAGGTGTGGTGCAAGTGTTAACCTTCTCCTCATGACTGTCTGTTCCAGTCTTGGGTGGAGAGACCTTAGCCTCCAGTTTGGCTGTATAATTGCATCTCTCGCATATATTAGTGTTTTGTGGTAGGAGGAGAGGGCTGCCTGTGTACATGAGAGAGCTGTAACATTGCCTCAGGATACCCAGATTCATCAGCTGGACTGGAGAGTACACCTGAAGTTGTCCTTTGGCCATGCCTGAATAGTAGGGTGAGCTGCTTAGTCGCTTGGGGCTTGCCAACCATCCAGAATTCTTCTGGACTGTCCGGAATTAAGGTACACTGTCCAGAAAACCAAGAGTGCACTCTATTGTCTGAAAAAAATAATAACTTTACTTTTAATTAAAAAATTACTTTTTTTTTTTTTTAAGGGCATTCTCCTTTAAGAATGCCCTTTGCTTCTGGTCACACAGATGCGGAAGCTGAGATTATTTACTTCTTCATGTGCCATGTGTGTGTTTGTGTGTGTGTGTGTGTGTGGGTGTGTGTGTGTGTGTGTGACAAATGTGGTGGTAGGATCTCAGAATTAAGGATGTGCTGCCACAAATGCCTGTAATTACTAAAACATCAGGATATTGTAGAGCGTCATTCTTGAAGAAGGGGATTATTAAAGTTGCATTTATCATATGCACAGTCTTTAAAGCCTCTAGATCTCTCTGAATGGCATCACCTGAGACAAAGAAAGTTGTATTTAGTAGAAGCAGTAATGAGCTCGGATGAATATCACCACAAAGCAGCAAAAACAGTGCTAGAAATGGTTTTTATTGTCATACTCATACACTATGTGACAAAGTCTGAGTTTGATGATGGATTAATTATTTTTAACCAGGTATTAACGTGTTCAGTTAGAAAGCTTTGCCTGCTGGTTGTAGGATAAGAGAACATCAGAGTGAGCATACAGAGAAATAAGGTGCTTGTTCCAGACTGCAGATAAACAAAAGGGGATATAAGTAATTTATATAAAGGTATGAACCTCAGCCAGCATTGTATACAAAAGGATTAAACACAAAAAGAAATGAAGGAAAGGAGACGTGTTAGAACTGAACTAAGTCACTGGAGGTAGGAAAGGTGACAAGTTTATTTTACGTAATTACATTAAATGGTCTAACATTGGGTGGAAGGCTAAATATGAGGCGAAAAGAGGAAGAATCAAGTTTGGTGCCTCATGCTTTCCAGTAAAGTTGCATTATAGTGCCTTTCTGTTTACTGTGTGTGTGTGTGTGTGTGTGTGTGTGTGTGTGTGTGTGTGTGTGTGTGTGTGTGTGTGTGTACAGTGTTAGCAGCTGAATTTGAATTTTGAAGAGACTTTGACCTGTGTACTCCATCTATCTTTCTCCTTCACTTGCACCTTATATAACCACTGGGTTCATAACATTTTATTAATAGCAAGTATTCTAGTTTTTAACTGAATTATTTTTGATTTATTATTTGTTTTGTTCAGAAAGTCTTATAAGAAATGTAGACTAGTTCTCCCGTGACCTCCATGTTTCTTACAGCTCAGGCTTTATTCAGATTTGCACTAACAATAAGTGTCTGTATTACCTAGCACATTAGGTTACATGCATGGCTAGAGATCTATTTTTGTGATTATTTGTCTCAATTTTATTACAGTATTACTTAGGTCTATCTAAGTGATAGTGTCTTGCAAACTTTTTGCACCACCACTGAAGTTATTTTAATATTCCACTTCCAGCATATTTTTTGTTGTTACATCACTGGCTGGATAAGGCTTATGAAAGTTACTCCTCAGATAATGACTATAAATAAGGAGGAATACAAACTATAATGGCAATTCTCATAACCATATGATGTTCCAAAACAATTGAAGGACTCATTGTGCCAGACTTTGGCATGAATACATTGGCAGAGAATGCCTATCATATTGACCACATTATACACCAAGACCTCTAGCATTATCTTTTTCAGGCCTGCTGTGTTAATATTGCCACACCTGCTTGGTTTCCTTACTCCCAAGGCATCTTGCTCAAGTGTCATGCCATATAATGTGGTTATTCAGTGGTATTTCTGCATTTTGTGGATGGCTTATTATGAGTGAATACCCAAAGGCAGGAAGTACCTCTCTCAGGTTAGTGATAGGTATAAGTGTTCCTTCCTTTTACACTCATTCAGTGTACATTCTGGGTCACATTAATTTATACCATGCTTCCATAATGTAGTTCATTGTTTAATTATAACCTGGAAAGGCATCATGGAATGGTGGAAATTGACTGTGATAGGCATGACTATGCTTGAAATCCTGATGCCTCATGATTATTTGGTGTAGGCGTCTATAGAAAATCTCACTAAATAATGGCAATACTTAGATTTACAGACTTCTTTTACTTTTGAGAATGCATATTATTTCACATTCTCTTATTTTGTCAGCATCTTAAATTATAAATATTAATATTTTAAAAAGTGGCCCTGACTATTTCTTGATTGGCAATACTTAGATTTACAGACTTCTTTTACTTTTGAGAATGCATATTATTTCACATTCTCTTATTTTGTCAGCATCTTAAATTATAAATATTAATATTTTAAAAAGTGGCCCTGACTATTTCCTGATTTGTCCCTGATTTATGGATGCAAGCAGTTGAGAGCTTTGAGCAGCAAACTAATTGTATTTTTATGAAAAAGATATAACACTGAATCACAGTGAAAGTGTGTAATTTTTTTTTGGTGTTTGCTGATGAACTTACCTAAATTAAAATGTTTGCATGAAATACCAGCACTGTTGATTAGTGTGAATTGGTAGGTGAGATGTCTTGACAGGTAAAGAAGCTGAGAAGTATTAAAAAAAATGCCATTATGGATTGTTGATACTGCATTGTATTTTAAGGGGGTGGGGCTCTGCAGTGCTGAGTATGTCCTCCTTTGGATGATATGCGTTGTAACTATGAACCTGTTTTTAGTTTGCCATCCATTACCTATTGCAATATTACCAGCTTATCATTTTTTAATATAACATAGGCAATGTATTCCTCAAGGGCAGCAGGCACTTCATTTGTAGATGGAACACTGAAATATAACAGCGACCTTTTCATTAGTTACAGATCTCTTAAATTTGGAATTATTCAGATGACTTGTACTTATGCAGAGATTGTGCATATTGGCTGATATTGGTGGATTGTAATGACAGAACTTTGAGTGGCCTTTTGTGGTTGAAATATTCTGAATTGGGCAGTTTTTGTCATAATCGATTCATATGTTTTGTTTCATTGTTTACTGTTAAAATGTTCAAAACTATAAACTTAAAACACGCACTAACAAGTGGTGCTGTATTATACAAGGGATATAATTTAATTATTATATATATTATAATTTAATACAATTAGGAAGGTGAATCAAAGTACTTTTGCATGGTGCTAAAATGGGGCCTGTGATTTGAAAACAGCCCAAAGGTAAACTTAATGCACCATTGGCCAGATACATTTTCTTTGAATGTGGGTTTCAATGCTGTTTCAGTGAATGTGAGTTTCAAAGGCAGGGAAGTTTAATGCTAAGTCTGTTTTCATAGTAAGAATGTATTGCTTTGTTTAGCAAATGTCTATCAGTGTTTATGCTATAAAATTTGAAATAAAAGGTTTAAATTAAATCCAAATATCTGTAATCATTGTAGAAGTAAAGCTGAAAACAGTATGCACACTGACAGTTTTGAACAGTGTTTATGGCAACTGGGAAGAAATGGAGAACTAGCCAAGTAATAGGATACTGGAATGGCTGCGTTGGAGGGGACAGAGATACCAAAATTACATGCGTTTTGCTCTCACGCACATTTACAGAATTTTTGACATGTAAAGTTGGTAACTCTACCTGCTGGGCAGTCAAGTGTTGGGGTATATTAGTGCTTGCTATTAGGTCTGAGCAAGTGCTGGACTGTAGGATGCTTTTTGAGTGCTTAGGTTGAGAGTTAGACTAGTTTCAAGTGAAAAACTGAAGAGGAGACTTAGTGGAGACGGGAATAATTTAATCCTAGATAAACCGGTGCTGCCCGGACCATGCAAACGCGGTTTTTAAACTACTAACTTCTGGGCTGGAACCACTCCTCCAGGGACAGATGGCTGCTCAAAGTTCCCCTCTCTCACAGGTGAACAGAGAAACTTCCCTCTATCCAAGTAAGGTATGGGCAACTCAGAAAGTTGTAACACAGCCCTGAATTCAGCACTAGCCTGAAAACTGGACTATACCAGCTTAGAAAGGCAGGAAAAAAAACATTTTTTTTTTTGAAAAGATAAGGCAAAAACAGTAAAAAGTACACTTAAAACAGCTTTAAACGACTACAAGCGATCAGAAAAGGCAATCACACTTTAGTGTGTAGCCTACAACAGTTAAACAATTTATTTAAACAAAAAACAACTTTTTAAAAGTGCAGGCAGTCAAATAAGTACAATATGTGAAAAAAACAAGATATTAAATCACAATAAGTGCTGGAAAAATCAGCATTTAGGCGGCAAACAGTTAAATACAGCAAGAAAATACAGAAAACTGATACTCAATCACTCCAGACTCTCTCTTTTAAGCTAGAAGGCTTGTATCAGTTTAAGGCTTTCTAGTGCTTTCCAGTAGGTTAGTTACAGGAAAGATGGGAAACAAGCACAGATGAGGTCTTTTAAACCAGAAAGTTGAAAGAGATGGACAACTTCCTGAATGATCAATAAACTACAATTCCTGAGCCAAGAACCACTCCTCTTGTGGTAGACAGGCTATTACTACTCCCACTGATAAGCTAGAAGGCTGCACTCCAACACAAAGGCTTGGGGGGCTCAGAAGCTTACAAACAGTCCTGGATACAGCAAATCTGTAACTGGACTAGACAAGTTACTTGGCTTGTGTTTTGGGCCTAGTTGTTTGTTAGTAGAGGCTGTGTGTCTGAGGACATGTCCCAGGTCATTATAGCTTATCCAAAGCCAGTATAGCATTTCAGTGAGAGCAAAGCAAGTCTAGTTTTAACAGGATATATCATTAGTTGTGATTATAGTGTCATTATTAAGCTGGAATATTAAAGAGGGAGATAATTATGTCTGTTGGGTCCAAGTATAGGGCCACTCTATTACTTCTTCAAGAGACCCATCTAACTGAAATAGAACAAAAAAAGCTGGGCAGACAGGATTATGGGGTTGCAGTTTTATTTATTTATTTTATTTTATTTATTTTATTTTACATTTGTTGACTGGGCTAGTCTAGCTGGATATATGTCCATTTTCAGTAGAGGCCCGGGGAGAAAAGCTCCACAGCAGATAGATGCAGCTTAATATACATGTGTAAATATAGACATAAAGGGATATTAAAAAAATACATTTAGTTATACATGGTATGAAAAGTCATACGAGTCTAGCTTACATACATACATACATTCATACATACATTACATAACAAAAAGAGAGCCATGAGAGAATGACTTACAAATTAGGTATATAGAATAGAAGGAAGAAGACAAAAGGACATTTTTGACAACAGTGTTTAAATGTAGAAAAAAGGTTAGTTATGATATAAGTAGATTCAGCCAGCGCTAGTACATGGACACAGCCATTGCAAGTTAAGGAAGATTTTTATATGCTTTTTGAAAAGAGGGGTAGATGAAAGGGATGTGAGATTACTAGGAAGTTTATTCCAATGGATTCCAGTAGTGTTAGTAAATAGAGAATCACCTGATTTGTTATTGGATTTTAGGGTAGCGGCTAGTAATTTATTGGCTGAGCGAAGGGTGCTTAAATTTTTATAGGGGTTGATTAAGTTACAGAGTATGGGAGTATTTGTAGGGTGATGCAAGATTTTGTGGGTGATGGTTAGTTGTTGGAAAAGAAGCTGGTTTTGAAGTTCCAACCATCCTAGTTTATGTAGATTTTGACAATGGTGAGTACGGAATGTGGACCCAGTGGCAAACCTGGCAATGTTATTGTAAGCGGTGGCCAGCTTGTTTTGATTATTTTTAGATAGATTTGTAAAAATTGGGGAGGCATAGAGAAGTATGGAGAGTAGGTGGGTTTGGGCCATAGTAGTCCTGGCTACAGGTGTAAGGAATGGTTTTAGCCTATAGAGAAATCCTAGTTTTCTATTCACTGATTTGATGGTTGAGTTTATGTGTGAGTCAAAGTTGAGGTTATGGTCAATAGTTATGCCTAAGAGTTTAATAGTTGGGTCTGGTACAATTACAGTGCCATTTTTTGATGTAAGTGTGAAGTCAATAGGAGGAGACTTCTGGGTAGGGGTAGACAGTAGAATTTTTTTTTTTTTAGGGTTAAGGAGAAGACAGCGTTTAGAGAACCAGTTTTCCACTAAGATAAATACTTTCTGGGTGTTGGACTGATGTTCAGCAGATGTTGCTGCAGCACAGATTAGGGTTGAGTCGTCGGCATATTGAATACAGGTGGTTTGTGGTATAGATGTTTGCAGGTTATTGATAAAAATAGAAAATAGGAGGGGCCCCAGAATAGAGCCTTGTGGGACTCCCTGTGAGATAGGAAGTAAAGTAGATAGGTTGTTGTCCCAGAGGACTGCCTGTTGTCTGTTTTTAAGATAGGATTCAAACCATTTGGCTGTCTGAATATCAATTGAAAGTGTGGTAAGTGTATCTATCATTAAGTGATGATTCACCATATCAAAGGCTTTGGAGAGGTCTAGAAAGAGGGCAGATGTGATTAGTTGTTACGATTTTTATTAATTGAGGCAGAAAAAGATAAAAGTGCAGTAGTAGTACTGTGAAAAGGCCTAAAACCATGCTGGCAGTTGGCTAAAAGATTGTTTTGTAGGAGGTGATCGAGAAGTAGCTGGTGAATGCATCTCTCCATGATTTTAGCTAAAGGAGAAAGTAGAGAGATGGGGCAGTAGTTATAAAGTTCAGTTGAGTTGCCTCCTTTATGTAGAGGTATAATATAAGAGACCTTCCAAAGAGATGGTACAGTACATTCTGTGATGGTCCTATTAATTAAGATAGAGATAAGGTAAGCAAGTACTCCAGCAGCCATTTGCAGAAATTCAGCTGGAAGGAGGTCAGCTGAGGGGGTACATGGTTTTAGTTTTTGAAGCTGGGCATGGATGAGAGAGGTGGGAACAGGCTGTAATTGGAGGGGAGGAGGTAAAATGTTTTGTGAGTGTGTGTTGGGGATGCTGGCTGGTGATAAGGTACTAGCTAATATTTGGACAGAGTCCACAAAGAAGTTATTAAAGGAATTTGCAATTTGGCTGGGAGAATTTTGGGTTAAGTTTAATTTTGTTATCCAGGTGAGAGGAAGAGGAGATGTACGGTAGATGTTCTTGTTTCACTGTTGCAGTCATCACATTTGGGTTATCCCTGCCAGGGTAGCCCTCAGCCGGCCTGAATACCAGAGGCTTAGTATTTCTGTATCGGTTGTTGTCACTTCTGGACTGACGTCAGGTCATCAGTAGTATAAAGTAAGGCAGCCAACGCCATTACATCAGTCTTTCTTGCCATGGAGTCCGAAGCAGAAGCAGTTTGCATGAGTGCCAGTTGGCTGCTACCTGAGTTTCGTCTATGGATTTGAAGCTGAAGTCTTCTAAATCTAAGTACCCCATTGGGAATCCTTTTTTCTTGCACTAACCGATGTCAGAAAAAGTTATCAATTGTCTCGCCTGTGGAAAGCAAATACCACACCAAGACTTTCATTCTTTCTGCATCACTTGTTTAGACCCAGACCACGATGTCCCCACTGTTGCTTCTGTGCTTTGTTCAATGCCAGAACTATCCATTGTTGGGCCCTTATTGTAGCGAGATATTTTCGCTTGCAGTCCTCGAACTCGAATATGGCTTCGGTAAGCCATCCGTCAACAGATCTTCCAAAAAAATGTAAAGATAAAGACAGAGACAGACTACACAGGTCCAAACCTACCGACTACGGTTCTGTTAAACTAGTCATCAGTTCTCCGGTCCTCAGTGAGGCACTTTTGCAGCCCCTGATGCCCGCTTCTCTGGATTCGCAGGCCGCTACCAAGACCCTTTCGGAGTCCGGTATGCTGGAAAAGTGTTTTTCGACTAAGGATCCTGCAGTTGTCTCTACCTTGGATGGGTCCTGAGCCACCGAGCAGGCACAAGCTTCCGAGGAAGTCCTTTGCACTACCGATTCTCGACACAAACCAGCTTCTTCTTTCATGACTACCTTTCTTTCGAAAACTACCGAGTTTCTTAGGCCCAGGGTACGAACCTCACCCAAGAAACCGACGACCCAATCTCAGGCACCTGCTTCCTTGCCTCAGTCTCAAATGCTTAAAATGGCGGAAAACCTTATCATGCTGATCAGGGGAAGCCAAGCTACCCCCCCCAAAAGGAAAGAGATATGTCCCCTGTAGTTTTGTCTGAACAAGAGTCAGATGACTCTGATGCATCTGAATGTGAAGACATGCAACCCCTCTCTTCTTATGAGGATTCTGATGCAGAAGATTCCATCCCTTCCTCTTCTCCCCAGAGGATGTTTCCTTTTGGGAAAACCTTCATACCTTCAGGGTGCATTTCCAATGGGAGAGTCAGGACTACCCTCAGTCTAAAAAGAGACTCAGGAAATTCTTAGATCTTCCACAGCACAGACACTTGGCCATCCCCCCAGTCCTGGATGTTGTGTAGGATGTTTTCCTGGAATCCAGCTTGACTCCTGATACCCTCCCTTCTGCACCCAGAAAACCAGACAGGTAATATAGAGTCCCTGACTCACACGCATTTCTTTTTAAAAATCCTACTTCTGACCCTGAGGTAATTTTTCAAGGGCCTAAAGGGATTAAAGCAACCTCTGCTAAGAATCCCACCCCCCTCAGATAGGTATTACTGAGCACTAGACAGATGGGGTAAAAACATATACACCTCAGCTACTCTTGCTATCAGAGCACTGAATTGTCAGTTCCATATGCTAAACTTTCAGCAACATAGCCTGGAACCCCTCAAACAAAAATGTATTCCTTTCCTGCTTGTGCAGAATCTAAAATGTTACAAGAGTTAATGCACTCTGCAAGTCAAGTAACTAAACACTCCTTGCGCTGTGGTTTTGACGCCCTAGAAGTTTCTTGCAGGGCAGCAGTCACCTGATCTGTTATTAGAAGGCATGCATGGCTTAAGGAACAGCCCTTGCCAGACTATGTCAAATCTAAATTGTTGGATGCCCCTTGCACAAAGACAACTTATTTGGTACTAAGGCAGAAGAGGTCTTAAAAAAGATGGAAGAAAAAGCAAAATCTGTGCAGACAGTTAAGGATTTCTTACAAGTCCAGCCACCCAGGTTCAGCAGGCATTGTCCCATCAAGCATTGGTCCTTTCCTGCTCCCACTAAGCCAGTCCAGCCCAGACCCTGGGGAACCAGAGCCCCCAGACAGCAGCCACAGGGAACACAGAGATCTAAGCAGTGGACTACCTCCACTTCAAAACCAGGGAGTTCTAAGCCACCCCCTTATGGTAAAAACTCACAATGACTCAGCTCCCCTACCCCCTCCCTCTGCCCACCTTCACTTACCCCTAGGAGGAAAACTCCTTTCACTGAAGCACCTGGGCCACCATTATCAATGATTACTGGGTTCTCAACATAGTGTCCCAGGGATACAAATTTTCTTTCCACACCCTTCCTACCCAAAAGGGTTCCCAGATCTACCTCCAAACCAGTGGGCAGAGGCGCAAAAGCAAGTCCTTTCCCTGTTCTCCAAGAGGGCAGTAGAGCACGTTCCTGCAGAACAGAGAGGCCAAGGTTTCTACTCCAGACTTTTTCTGGTACCCAGAAAAGAGAACACCTGGCGCCCCATCTTCGATCTATCCCAAAATTCAAAATGCTCACCCTCCAGCAGCTGCTACTCATGCTTTCCAAGGATGCTTGGCTAGCCACCCTAGATCTAAAAGAGACCTACCTCCATATTCCTATCAGAGAATCATGCAGGAAATATCTCTGTTTCAGTGCGGGATCTCAGCACTTTCAGTTCTCTGCACTTCCCTTTGGCTTATCTACTGCTCTCAGAGTTTTCACCAAATGTCTGGCTCCGGCCATTGCCTTTTGCAGACAAAGGAGTATCCAGATTTACCCATACTTAGATGACTGCCTAATTCAGGCAGACAGCCAGGAAAAGCTGCTCAAGCACCTGGCCTTTGTAAAGTCCCTACTAACCTCCCTAGGGTAGACAATCAGTGAAGAAAAATCCAAACAGGTGCCCACCCAAAGGATTATATTCCTGGGAGCAAGCCTGGACACAGCATCCCAGATGGCATTTATTACACCAGAAAAGCAAAATTTCCTGACATCCTACTTCTCTCAACTAGCCACCAGACCCCAGCTATCTGCACGGAAGATCCTGCAAGCTCTGGGGTTCATGGCATCTTGCATAGTACTCATTCCACATACCAGACTGCATATAAGGAAACTTCAATGGTACCTAAAAAGCCTTTGGTGTCAACACTCTCAAGATCTGGAGACTCTTATACCTATCATTTCTTGCCTCAGAAAAGATTTTCTTTGGTGGGCAGCAGCATGGTCCCACAACAAGGGATTACCATTCTCACTACCTCCTGCCACCCAGACCCTCACCACAGATGCATCAGACTATGCCTGGGATGCACACCTGTATGGCAGGTGCATACAGGGCCAATGGAGCACACAGCAAATCTGTCTGCACATCAACCAAAAAGAGATGATGGCTGTCCAGCATGCCTTGATAGCTTTCAAACCCCTTCTCTCCCCAGGGGCTCTCCTGATCAAAACAGACAACACCACTGTAATGTGGTATATCAACAAGCAGGGAGGGACTCACTCCTACCATCTATGCAGGCTGGCCATGACCCTTTGGCACACAGTCTCTGCCATGCAATTCCACCTGTTAGCACAATTCCTTCCAGGCTCTCGAAACTCTCTGGCAGACAACTTAAGAAGAAATCTTCTGGACCCACATGAGTGGCAGCTCAACAGAAAAACCTTCACCCTAATAACTTAGAAATGGGGAACCCCGAAGGTCGACCTCTTTGCCTGCCACACCAACCATCAGCTTAGCAAATTCTGCACCAGGGAGCATTACTGCATGGCTTATAAAGTGGATGCCCTGTCCTTTCCCTGGGAATTCATGCATCCAAGTAATAAAACACAGCTATTTTTAATACTTGTAGAACAAAATAGAGTAATCCCCAGCAGGTAAACCAGTACTACTGTTGTAACAAACAAACAGAGAAGCAAATCAAAACAACAGTAAAACGAAGCACAACTCTGGATACCATTATGTGAAATAAATAAAAACATTTTATTATTAGGTTAGTGCTTTCACCACTAGTGTGGCTTTATCAGACCATCTACATAAACTAAAAACTAAAAAACATTTTTAAGTACTTACATAAGAACTTAAATGTTTTTTACTTTTTAGTTTATGTAGATGGTCTGATGAAGCCACACTAGTAGTGAAAGCGCTAACCTAATAATAAAACATTTTTATTTATTTCATTGAATGGTATCCAGAGTTGTGTTTAGCTTTACCATTGTTTTGATTTGCACAGTTATTATTAATAGCTGTGTTTTATTACTTGGTTTCCTGGAGTATTATACTGAGAGCAGAATTGCAGTTACGTTTGGACAGTAGTTGTGATAATTTGTGGTGAGACAGAAGGAGTGTGGTTGTGCTGTGTTAACATGATTACAAACTATTTGTGGCAGTTATAGCTAAAAGAATCACTGCTTAGTTAACTAAGTGGATAGATAGGGATCAATATGATTTTGTATGGAGGATGTAGGAAATTTTGGAAGATAATTAAGGCCATGTTAATTATGAAAGATGCTGAGAAAAATTTGAAGCCTATTTTATTACTGAGTCTCATTGCTGAAAAGGGTTTTGATGGGGTTAATTTGGGCTTTTTATTTGAATTGTTAAAGCAGGTGGATTTTCCAGAGGCCTTTGTAGTTATGCTTTGGAGTACTTATCACGACTAAGTTGCTCACAGTACTCACTTTCTCCCTTACTCTTAGTTTTATATACAGAACCATTGGCAAACTGATTAGGAACTCTGATATTAAGAGGTATAGTTGACAAGTCTTGGACTTTAAAATTTTGGTATTTTTAGATGTTACACTATTTGCTGTGTCACAGCTGGAGGAGGATATTGCTAGATTATGGGAACTACTTAATTGCTATGGTCAGGTCTCAAGTTACAAGCTAAATATAATTGAGGTTAAGCCCCTACTCTATATTTTTTCCCCATCTCCAACATCAACAATAGATTACCCTTTTGTGATAGTGATATACTAATTTCACGAAGCAGTCTTTGGAAATGACCACTGAAGAAAAAACAGGAATTATTAAGGGAATGTTAAGGTACTTCAAGAGCCTAACTTTAAGGTTAAATCAGCATGTTCAAACCCTGCAGATATTTTTGTTGCCTCATGATAGGTTCTTTAGCAAGTTTAATGCAATGATGAGGGACATTTTATTGCCTAGGAAAAGACAGTAAATAACCTGGAATTACATATTGCTTCCAAGTCTTTGGTGGCTAGAGATTCCAGATCTGAGGATTTACTGGAGTAGGGGGTTAATCTGACTAATTCCTTTAAGTTGCAAACCACTTCTTATAGAGTTATATGGAAACCATATTATTTTCTCATATTGGAACATTGGGGGATGTAAATTGGTTTGAGCTTTTTTGTGCTATTGGATGGAAGGTTGATAGAGGTCTAGGTATGCAGATTTAATTAAAAATATGTGTTGCAGCTTTTTAGGAGCCATAAGGTGGAATTGTTGGTTGGATGAGCTCTTACTGACTGGGGCAAGATCTAATGATGTACAACTGCAAATTAAAATTGGAAGTAGAGGCAATAAGTAGCATTTCTAGTACTGTTTTCAGATGAGGATTGGTGAAAAAGTTCTTGACTGAAGAGAAGCATTGATTACGTTTACAGCAAAGCAGCACAACGATACACCAGATAACTAGCCTGCTCCACAGGACAACCAACAGGAAAAGGATAAAATGGAGCAGAATAAAACGATGGCCAGCAGTTATAAAAGTAAAAAGTCTTTAGTGGAATCCAAATGTAAGCGCTTTCACAGTTACAAAGACTGCTTCATCAGACAATGTTGGCCATCATTTTATGCTTTTCCTATTGATTAAGTTTGATTTACCCCAGAAAGAGAATTTGAATATGGATTATTAAGGGATCAACTTAAGAGAAAAATACTTGGGATGGTCAGCTAGTGATACAACAAGTGTTAGTAAAAATATTCTAAAATGCTTTTAAAATTAAAGCTTTTGGGCTTGAAAGTTCTATCTAATTTGGTCAAGACAATGGATGTTTTAGAAGGGCCTGCCCTGAGGAAAGTAGTGGCTGTTAGGAAGGGTATTAGAATGTGAAAAAAGTGTGGAAAGATGGGCATCAATGGCTGAAATGATATGGGAAGCAACCAAAGATAGGAAATGTTTAATATCTGCATGAAAATGCTTGCATAAATATTTTTATTCACCAGCCCAGTTGCATAAAATGTTTAGCTGAATAGATTTATATTGCTGGGGGGGGGGGTTGTAATTTTGGCTAGCAAGGGGACTGGCTGCATATTTTTGCGGATGCCTGAGCCTGAATGATTTGGAGGAGGAATTGTAGGGTGTATTTATTAATGCCTTAGGAATAAATAGGGAGACCACAAAAGACCTTTATTTTTAGGCTGCAGTATAGAACTGGATATAAGTAGATCTAAGCCATTATTTTAGACATTAGTTATGATTTTAGCAAAAAAGTGATAACTAGGCACTGGAATTCAAAGAGACACAGCATCCCTTAGAGCTGTGAAGGATGCTTATGAAGTTAATAAGACGGGTAGAACTTTATATAATTAAAGGAAACGGTGTTCTAGATTCAGTTTCCATGCCAAATGGTTTCATTGTCTCAGCTCTTCAATAGAAGGAGATGACTCTTAGCCTACGTTGAATGTGTAGTAAATTTACCTTTTAAAGGAAGTTTGATGGTGGCATTATGTTTAAGTGGGTTGTGCATGTCTTTGGAGGAATGTTCTGTTTGGATTTGTTATTACATTGGATAGTTACATTTACCATCCTGGTTCTTATTTCAGCATGTTATCAGTTATCTGTAATTTAATCATTTTATGATTCCTTTTATGTAATATTGTTACGTACATAGTAATTTCTACATAGGGTGAATGGACAAAATATTTTGATGGTTATCTGGATGCTGCTTTGTGATCATTATCTGAGTGTTTTGTCTATGACTGAATAAACTGGTTAAGAAAAAAGCTGTCCCACAGTAACAAGTCATGCAGCTCACCAGATCTGCAGACTGTGATATAATTCATTAATTCAGTAACATCAACAACAGCAGGCTCTGTGGGATCTTAAACAAGCATGATGTACAAATGGCAAATAAGTGGTAGATTCTTTCTTAGCTTACAATACCTCAAAGACTTTTGCATCCTCACTGTTTGGTTTTGAGAACCTCGGTTTTCATCAAACTACAACAGAAAACCTTCAGTGGGTGAAAGTTATATTACTCACTGTCTCTCAGAACAACATCAAGAGGAGGAACATTGCCACTTCATAATACATCATCATTAAGGGTGGATCTGACTCTCCCCCTTAATCTCCCTCAATTTGTTAGAAGTGGGGTTTAGTGGGCATTAACCCCTCCTTATTAATGGAACAAACAACAGACACGTTTACATAGCTTCCTCCAGGAAGACAGAGGCCTGTCAGTGTGATGTCACTGATATCATCTTCTGCAACTGTAAGTTACATTGTGGAGCATCACAGGGGTAGGTATCGTACAATCTTGCTATGCTTTTCTTTAATCATAAAACCAAAGATAATATGTGAATGTGCAGCCAGCGGGGATTCAACATTTTTAACTATACAGATTTAACAATTACCTGCACATTTTATTCCTTTTAACAAGGGCTTTAAGTTTGTTCCCACTTCCAGACGTAATTTTGTGGGTGCTGTTATTGAACTTAAGCTTTACACACATAAACTGAATTTTACGATCACCCTGGATAACAAGGTACCTTCTAATGAACTTATTATTCCTGGGGTTTCTAATAGTAACATAGTTAGGAAAGAGAGTATTTACAACCTTCCACTGAATTCCACCCATAGCAGTATTTGAAAGAGCATGTGAGACTAGACTAGAAAAGAAAAAGAAGTTATGTTAGAAGTCAGAAACAACCCCCTAATCACAGTTGTGATACCAGATATGGGGGGAGGTATTATGTACAATATTCAGCATGTTACAACACACTGAGAAATATAATGTGGTCTGTAGGAATGAGATATATATATATATATATACAAAGATAGACTCTTTTGGAGAATCCCTTGATGCAGGGTACTGCTGATATTGACACACACAGATTTTTACTCAACAAATCCCTATATATCCCTACTGTGTTTGGTATCCTTAAGACACATAAGGATATTTCCTGTCCTCCATACAGACTTATTGTGTAAGGTAACAACTCATAGACATACACTTTAGCAGTATACATTGACTGTATACGTATACAATCTATTATATATTAAAAGACTCTTGGGACTTTCTTGGTAAGAGTAATACACAAGTCTTTGTTCCTTCAGTGAATTTTTCTACAATTGATGTGGTGAATTTATTTTCTTCCATTCCTCACTCTGCTGTTTTGTATTTGTTCCATGAAGCCATTACTAAACTTACTGAACTTAATAGCTCTTACGTAAATTTTATCATTGATTTAATGGAGCTAGTTTTGACCAACAATTTTGTTGTATTTGAGGGTGAATATTATAGACAAACTAAAGATGTTGCCATTGGTGCATGTTGTGCCACAGTATATGCGAATTTCATGATATATAGCTGGGAAAAGAAATTTGTTTTCCCAGCTCTTTTTCTTCCAGATGGTACACTTACCTGAGGTACCTGGATGACATGTTTATTCTGTGGAGGGATGGTGACAGCGATACACTAATTTTATCATCTTTTTGGACGAATCTTACTTCTTTTTGTCATTCACTGGGCACTTTGGTTATGATTCTACTGATTACCTAGATGCAACTATTTTCAAGGATTATACTAGTAACACCTTTGTGTATAAATATTTAGCAAAGCTACTTTTTCGAACAGATACTTAGATTACCACAGCTGTCACCCTCAGTACGTTAAACGCAACATTTTTAAAGGTCAGTTGGTGAGAGCTGCTCGGATGTGTTTCACTAGAGATTTCTTTAATGTTGAAGTTGATACTCTGAGAAACATGTTTTTGCAAAGGAGAGTACCCTAGAGATTTTCTCAATCTATTGTCACTGATGTCACCCAACTGTGGGATAAAAGATATTTGCCACTGTTGGTTCATGATAAAGTAGCACCTACAGAAACGTATACATAGGTTGGAACTTCGAACATTATTCCTACTGGTAACTTTACACATCCACTAGTGGTGACATACAGTAATTATGCCAAAAACATTCCAGACGTTGTTAGAAGGAGCTGGAGCATTTTTAAGACAGATAAACTTATTTTCAAAACTTTAGGTACTAAACCCTCATTTGTATTCAAAATTATATATAACATAAAATAATTTTTTTACACTCATACCACGCCCCCACCCCCATCATAATGGCAATAAGGGTACTACAAAATGTGGTGCACATCACCAATGTGCTACATTCTAGACTGAAGTCTTGGTTGATAACCCATCAACAAAAGTCAGGTTGGCATATGGGAATTGTTTAACTAAGGGACACACACATATATATATATATATATATATATATATATATATATATATATGTACATGGATTCCTATTACAAGAACGAAAGTTCATTACTTTGAACTTGTAATAGGAAGCCTCATTTCTGCGAAAGTTCACTTTAACAAAAGTGCACTTTTGCGTAAGTGCACTTCACCGAAAACACCGCAGCACAGTGGAGGACATAAAAAACAAGCTATGTCCTCCACTATGGTGCGATAGTCATGGACCTTAGGGCTAGGGCACGGGTTAGGGTAAGGGGATAGTTAGTAAAGCTATCCCCTTACCCTAACCCATGCCCTAACCCTAAGGTTCGTGACTATCGCACCATAGTGGAGGACATTGCTATGTCCTTCACTGCACTGCAGTCGTCATGGACCTTAGGGTTAGGGCATGGGTCATAGTAAGGGGATAGCCCTATGGGCTATCCCCTTACTATGACCCATGCTAACTAAGGTCGTGAGTACTGCATGGAAGTTCAGTACAACACCCATTCGTTATACTGAACTTCGCGTAAGTGCACTTTCGATTAAGTGCACTTTCGCTGCAGTGAGCATTCCATGCACTATTTCGAATTAGTGAAAATTCGATCTAGTGTATGGAACCCATATATATATATATATATATATATATATATATATATATATATATATATATATATATATATATATATATATATTTCCATCTGTCAAACTTATTTTAGTTTCTATATTGCTAAAACTGAGCATCAATTTCATAAGAGAATTTATGTGCATATTTATGCTATCAACAAAATTAACATGAACAATGCACTGTGTAGGGATGCTCATACCTGTGAATGATTTAGTAAGTTTTTGTTTGCTGTTGTAGAAACAGTCCCCGGGATTCATGAAGCTTGGCGCAAGGCCGGCGTAAGGTCTGCGCCGGCGGTGCAGTGAATAGCCGGCGCAGTAGCGCCATATGCATATTAATGAGAGTGCACCGCAACCACAGACACGTGCGTAGTGTACGTGAGCGAGCCCAGGTAGGATGTGTCTGGAGGCGTGTCTAAGCTGGCATGAGGTGAGCAATCTAATGTGCTGACAGCCACGGTCCGCCCATAATAGTAATGGCAGCAGCCAGGTCCCGTGCAGAATGAAACGCACGTAGAGTATGCAACATAGTACCCGTCCCAAATAAACGGAGAAGCAAATACAAGCCACGAAGGCTTAAGTGTACCCATCCAAGGAGCAAAGGATACGCATAAGACCGCGTTTGTCCCGCAATGCACCGTCAGTGGTTACACTCAGAGAAGGTGTACAGCAGCATGTCAGCGCGCCGCACCGACATAGGAGCAGCGACTAAGGTCACCACCTGTCCCACTCTGGGTGGGGCAGTCTCTCTATGGCAGTTGTGTCCCGAAAAAACGTATTAAAAATGGCAAATGTGCTAAGATTGTAGGACATAATGATATCCCGTATTTAATGTAATGGTAGCATGAATTGGTTATTTCTGTAACTGAAATACCTAAATGTCACAAGAAACAGAATAAGCAAGCAAACTGCCACAACAATAAGCTTTTATTTAGGCAAACAAGTGAAGTTCTATGCTATATAGTGACCGTGTATGCGTGTCGGCCTGTAAAGTCAGATGTGAGTCCGGAAATATCCCAGCTTGGAAACTGGAAAAGGTGGCAACCCCAGTAGCGACATGGGCATGGTCACCAGGGTTACCAGCTGTCCCAATGTGCCATGGACAGTCCCTGATTGGACAGTTGTGTCCCTGCAACAATCGGAAAAATGGAAAATGACCTCAGATCCCCTGCCAAAAATATTCCTGCAATATACATGTAATAGTAGTATAAAACATATACATTTGTATATGAAACACATACATGGCATAAGAAAATGAATAAGGAACCCAAATGCTTACAGAATAAGCTTATAGTATGGCAAACAAGTGAAGTTCTGTCAACTGCACTTGCCGTGGGTATGTGTAGTCCTGCAAATTCGAAGTTTCCACATAACATGCCCCACTATGGGCATTGGAAAAGGTGCCAACCATAATGGTCACAAGCAGTAGTGAGAGTACATAGCCGGGTAGCTGTGTCGACATAACAACAGTAAGGAATCAAGATACCTTAAACACAGGCAAACATGTGCATAGCAACATATCCCACACCCAGCAACGTCTCCGTCGCATACACTGGATGGCGTATGTTGAAGTGTAATATCCAGAAGCAGAACCCATGCATTCAGATGTAATACACAATAGCCTCATTGTACATGTCAGTCCCACCCATGTACACCTGTGCACTAACCTGCTAGCATCCGTGTGCAGCTATACACCCACACACAATGTGCATACCTGAAATGTGGTAAGATGTTTGTGTTAGGCAATGCCACGCGGCAAATCATTACCCACATGTCACCAACCCACCTCAGGTACAGATATGTAAATGGCTGCATGTGAATGTGTCTGCAGAATGTGTACATCCCGCATGTGGTATGTACCCGTCGAAACCATATAGGTTTGCATACGACACGGTGCACATAACTGTACACATGTGGACAAGTCGGGTTGTAGAACCACCGCATCGATGATTAGCTATGCAGTGAAGTCGATCACATATAGCGGAACACGTGCCTACCAAACAGGATGTCCTAACAGGGTGCTACAGGCAAAGAAGGGGAAGGTGGGACATCACATGTGGAGAGTAGCGTTGCTGGACGGCCAAATACACACGGTCAAGGTAAAGGACGGAACAACATGCATATGGCCGGATGGATGTTGTTCGAAAAATATATATAGAAACACATATGAAGTGCCAGTTTAGACTCGAAATACTATATAATGCATTGAATTGTACCGTACAATATGGCAGTAGAACTAAGCCTGCATGTAATTGGTGAAGCTAAGCTGTAGTGTGATGGAATTCTGATCCTGGCAGTAACCAGTACAGCAGGCTTATGTCTGTCAGCATTAATTATCTGCTGGGTTACAGAACAATAAATGTATGTACATGCATAACATCACCCCTTTCCCTGAGGAGGATGGCCTTGTGAGCTCTATCGAAGATAACAGTACAACTCCTTACCAGAGAGACAAAGCAACGTATTAAGAAATTAACTGACTACTGTATCGGAACAGTCTAGGGTCCTTGAAACAGCTACAATCACAGAAGGACACTGTAATTGACAAGGTGCCTTGCAAGGCTGTGTTAGTCTCATGGGAAAACATTTTAAAAGCACGACCCCAGCACCCACGTATGTATAGACTATTGTGGACCATAGTGATGGAAATGCCCTGTGACCGACCACGTCAGTAAGGTGGGCAAAAGCTGACTGTAAACACTATATAAAGAAACTGCTTACTGTATAGAGTCAGACAAAACTCTCATACTTGGACTGTATATTATTTAGCCTGCCTGTGTACACTCCTAAAACTTTCTGAACCCGAGCCTCCTGTGTTATTGACTGTCACTTAGAAAAGCCTACTGATAACTACAGTCTGGTTTTTTT